>NC_137823.1:29295086-29297586 GCF_963921795.1 Nannobrachium achirus
TAAAACAAAAAAGTATAAATCAAGGACATTTCTGTAATTTTTTTGTATTGGAAAAAGTATCGAACCGTGACACCAAAATATCGAACCAAACCGAACCGTGATTTTTTTAAACCGTTGCACCCTTAATAGAAAGTATGCAGAAACCGACATCACCACAGCTGATATCATGGTCAGAATGGCTCATACAAGGAGATATACACCAGAGGTCGCGCTAGGATTTTAAACTGCCGGTCACGGTGTCTGTATTTACAATTTATTGGACATCACAACCAGATCCTTGTATAGAGATCTGCCAATTTGGGGTCAGAAACAGTGGCGGTCACGTGGCTCATAACTCGAAATTTCACTTTTCCCTAATAGACTCCAATGCATTCTGTAAACTTCCGGTTCATGCTTTGTCACTATTCGCAAATAGATGTGTCTATAGAAGGCCTGCGCCCATGAAGTGAACCGGAGTGGCGTGACTCTCCCTATTAGTCCCTAATAAAAGGCTCTGGTCACATCCATTCATGGTGAAGGTGACAAGTCATCCGACACTTTCACAAATACGTAATTTCATCCCCCCCCACAAGAAAAATCCCAAAATGTTAAAGTAGGCCTATATAACCTGCCTCGAGGCTCCAAATCTGCTGAATTTGGTGTTGTAATGTGCTGCAGTGTGACCATCAGCATCAGTTCTTAATAAACGATTAATTAACAATTGATCTGAGCCACAGAGCTGACTGCCTTTGATGTGCCAACGAGGTCTAAAGGCTTGTACATGGTTCCGTACGTGAGTCTTTGTGTCAGCGTGTTCTGTGTTTTTTTATCCATTTCAAGAGTTCTATAACTCTTCAACTACTAGATGGCATAAACCCATTACCGTGAGAACTAGTGGTGCTGAATGTGAGCATTGCATTATGTTTTGTGTTCACTTCCATCACAAACATCACTTCCTCCTTCTCTGAGATGGAGTGAAGGGCAGAGGAAAATAATTTTTCCTCAGAATCCTCACTACTACCCCCACTGTTGCCACGGGTACTACATGCTGATGGACACAAACAGGCCATTCAGTACATCGAGTTTAGTGCTGTGTGTGTAAACTGACGGACATTGGGAGAAAAACGAACAGACAAACGGACCAAACAAATCTCTCTCCCCTCCGTTTCTATTGTCGACCTGCGGTTCTTATGTATTACTACGCATGACACATAAGGCCGCAGCAGCTGCAGCTGACCATAATGTGCTCTCTGTGTCAGAAACCACTGAATTTCTCCTGTTGGATCAATGTATCAAATTTATATAATTATTCTCCTGTTGGATAAATGCATACATTTTATATAATTATTCAATTCAATGTTGTATAATATTATTGACATTTTGGTGTATTTTCATACATATGCTCCCAAATATGTCATAACATGGTATCTAAGGGCTAAATATCTACTAATACAGTGTTACATTTTGTCATGGGTTAGCCATTGAGTTGTTTCACAGGCTTTGACAGCTGCAATCTGCTTTAATCTCAGTCTACAGTTCAAAGAAAGTTAATTACGGAGTCAGCTGTCTGTGACTTGTTTAAACTCAATATATTTCTTTAAAGAATCTTTCAATCCAAGACTTTATAATCAGTCATAATGAAAATCGGTGAGAAGGTTCAACTGGTCCTAGACTATAATTAATAAACATGTGTAAGGTTATTCTCTTGAATGGTTTAGTTTGTTACACCTAATTATGTTTGTGTTATCTTTACTTTGTATGTTAATGGTTCGTTTGGGAACACAGGGGGCATTCCTTTTCTTCAGAAGACTTCTGGGCTGCTGGTGATTTTACCAACCCCCAAGATACAGGCACTAGGCTAGTAATAGCAGTGATTAGGTGAGTGAGTATAGTGTAATGTGGGTGGATGCAGGGGCGGATCTAGGTATATACTGTACTGATTATTATGAATCGACAAATAAACTCTTTATTAAACATAATATTTTAAAATTCTATGACCTAGTAAACCAGAAAACAGTTTTGATAGCCTATAAAGCACAAAATAATTCACTTCCATGCAGCATTCAGAGACTGTTCCAAATTAAAGAGACCAAATATGAGCTGAGGGGTAAACTTAACTTTGAAATGACGACACCAAGAACTAATATCAAGAAGAAATGTACATCAATCAGGGCACAGGAAATATGGAATAGTTGTGAAAACGACCTAAAAATGTGCAGTTCATTGTACCAGTTCAAGATAACTTTTAAAAATAATATAGTAAATACATATAAAACGTTGAATTTATAAAATACTTGTTCAAGTTGGATATGCATAACATTCTTTTCTTTTTATACATATTATATATATAATTTTATTTTAGTTTTGTCCTTGTATTGTTTGTTTTGAAAGTATCAGGTATTTCGTTTCTGATGTAAGATGAAGAGACATAAAGGGTAGGCACCATAAGCTGCGGCTTCAGCCTAATCCTTTTCGGCAACATTGTTGCGTATTTATTTTAAATTGTTATTGTTTTAAATGT
>NC_137823.1:29302586-29327586 GCF_963921795.1 Nannobrachium achirus
TAAGCGACCCTGTCGGTAGATTTAGTGACCCAGTCGGTAGATTTAGCGACCCAGTCGGTAGATTTAGTGACCCAGTCGGTAAATTTAGCAACCCAGTCGGTAGATTTAGCGACCCAGTCGGTAGATTTAGCAACCCAGTCGGTAGATTTAGCAACCCAGTCGGTAGATTTAGCGACCCAGTCGGTAGATTTAGCAACCCAGTCGGTAGATTTAGCAACCCAGTCGGTAGATTTAGCGACCCAGTCGGTACATTTAGCGACCCAGTCGGTAAATTTAGCGACCCAGTCGGTAGATTTAGCAACCCAGTCGGTAGATTTAGCGACCCAGTCGGTAGATTTAGCAACCCAGTCTGTGATTTAGCAACCCAGTCGGTAGATTTAGCAACCCAGTCGGTGAAAACTACCGACTGGGTTGCAACCCAGTTGTAGGTCGCTAAATGATCTCGCCCTCTCTCCTGCAATTACTCCATGAAGACAAGCACAGACGGCAAAGAGGTGACATTAACTCTCATTACTCTGGCTGGCACCATGTTTACATAACTTTTGGGAGAGACAGTGTTGAGGTGTGAAGTGTTAACTGATGTCTAATGTTTCTTTGAGTACCAACAACAAAACTGCATGCTAGGGTAGTGGTTCTCAACTTTTTCAGGCCGTGAAATCCCCCAAAAAGCATATTTGAACTGGGGGACCCTCTGACCCTGACAAGCACTTGGAATTGTAGGAGTTGAGGCATTACATTTAGTTTGACTCAGTTTCCACTGATAAATATTGTAAAAATAGCAGATCTACAAGCTTGTATCAGTGTGTGCGTGCAGTGGTGTACTGGTCGTAGAATGCAGCACAGCGTGTGGCCGGATTTCTTTTTTCACATGCACGCACAGGAATGGCAAAGGAACGGTGCGTGTACGCGCTTGCATGCTAGAACACGTCCCCTATAGATTCTCAACGACAAGTACGCTACCCTAATTAAATGGCTACTCTGCATGGTGAGCGAATCCCCCTAGATTCACAACAACCCGCCAAGTAAAATGGCCAGCTTATATATGTTTTGTATTCTGACATAGCAAACACAAATAAAACAAGACAACTAACCGAGCCTTTCTGACGTTCCTCACAGCTGGGACCAGTCTCTGTCGCCCCTCCTTTGATGTGTTGTATTTGTCCACATCCCACTCATCCAGAACCTCCACCGACATCTGCAGCATGGTGGCCAGAGCAGAACACTGTGTCTCATTGAGTTTCTTCCCTGATCCGTTCTTTGACTCCAGATACTGTTGGATCCCCTGACTTAATGACTTGTCTTTCATCTCCATCAGACATTCAAAGATGTTGATACATCTTTCAGGAGCGATTTCTTCATCATTCATCTTCTTCAGGTTGTTGATGATTCTCTGGAGTTCCCCTGATCTGTTCTCTGTTCTCTGTCTCAGCAGGCCTCCTAACAGACTCTCGTTGGACTCCAATGCGAGACCATGAAGGAAGCGGACAAAGAGGCCCAGGTGGCCGCTTTCACTCTTCAGCACTTTTCTCATAGCAGCCTTCAGGAAGTCAGAGAGGGACCCGAAATGGTCTGAACTGTCACTGTTGTGATCTTCATCTTTCAGGAATGTCTTCAGTACCTCCATGTTCCTCTTTGTGAACCAGTGGTTCCATTGCCTCTTGTTCCTCTGTGTGAAACAATGGTACAGGTAGACTGCTGCCAGAAACTCCTGGATGCTTAGGTGAGCAAAGTAGTAGACAGTTTTGCGGAAGCAAGCACCTTCTTGTTTGAAGAACGCTGTGCACATGCCTGTGTTCAGGAAGTCTTTGTCTTTGCCTATATCAATACCACAGGCTTCCAGGTCTTCCTCGTAGAACATGATGTTTTTTTTTACTAGTTGTTCAAACGCCAGCCTGCACAGCTTCAGAATAACTTTTTCTTCTGCCTTTATGAGCTTCATTTCTTTCTTCTTCTTCTGCTTTGTATCTCCTGATGCACCATACTTCTTCTTTTTCTGCTTAGTCTCCCCTGATGCACCATACTTCTTCTTCTTCTGCTTTGTCTGAGCCGTCAGGAATGGACTGTATATCTCAAGCAGGGTCTCCGGCAGCTTGTCTGTCATTGCTCCTTGCTGCTGCACAGTAAAAGCAATGATCCAACAGACGACTGGGATTTCACACATGAAGGAGAGGATATTTGATTTCTTGATGTGTGAGATGATTGAGCTGGCCATGTTCCTGGCCTGGTCCTCGTCGTCACTGAAGAACTTCATGAAGCTCTTCTTGAAGTACTCCATCTTCTGACCATCGGTCATGAACCCTCGCACTTCTGTCATCTTGTCAACTACGTCCTCAACTACGTCCTCTGGGATCTGACCAACTGCTGCAGGTCGTGAGGTCATCCAGATCTGAGCAGAGGGAAGCAGTTTCCCCATGATAAGGTTTGCAAGTAGAACTTCCACTGGGAAGGATTGATCAACTTTCAGGATGCTAATATTATTCTTGAAATTTAACCGAAGCCGGTTTTCATCGAGTCCATCCAACACAAACCTCACTTTGAAGGGACTTTTGTTGTAGACTTTTGTCTTTTGCAATTTAGTGAAGATGTCATTAAGAGCTTCTTCCTCAATGCAGCTGGTTTCCTCGATGCATCTGTGAATTAGCTCTGCCAAACTAAAGCTTTTTCCCTCAAGAAGATTTAACTGGCGGAACTTCAATGGGAACAAGAGATGGGGGTCTTGGGGAAAACATTTCTGGGTCCAATCATGAATAAATTTGTTTACGAGGAAGGTTTTTCCAATTCCTGCAACACCAAGAGTCAGCACTGTTCTTTCATTTATTTCAGAATTAAATATTTCACTCAGTCCGATTGGTTTTCCTTGTACTGCCTTATTTATCTCCATCTGTCTGACCTCAAGATGTTTGAGCATGTTTGTGAAACTGGTGTTTATGTTGTAGAGAGGGACATAGACGTCTTCAAGCTTCATCTTTGGCTCATTGTCCAATTTTACACATTGATATATGTATTCCATCGCGTCTTGAAGCATGTCTTCATAGTAAGTGATGGGATGCCCTGATATTTTGAAATCTGTAATGAACAAAACAATTCTTAAACATCTTTAGCCAAGGGGAACAAGATCTATGAGAGACTTGGGGACCTACCAGAGCCCTAACAACAACACAATAAAACCTTTGTCATTTTAATCTCTCTATTTCTTTGTTTGTTTGAGATGTTAACAATGTTGTTTGAAAAAAAGAAATGAAGAGTAATCTCTGAGACTCTTATAATTAACGCCTTAATCCCAGAAGGTCTCTCTACGCATTTAGCTATGCCTGCCCCTGTTTCTGTATTGACAGTTTTATTACCATGTAGTTCACACGCACACGCTCGCACACACACACACACACACACACACACACACACACACACACACACACACACACACACACACACACACACACACACACACACATATTCGGCCACATCTCAGTCAATTCTTATTTGTAAAATTTTTATTTCCACATATTGCTTGGGGAGTATACATTCTTGCCGTGACAGTATTCTCTCCCTATCAAACGAGATCAAGCTAATACGCAACTTCAGAGATTTCTATCCATGCATGCTGGTGCCCATCAGGTCTATGTTTCCTTTTCATTTGCTATATTCTGCACACAATAAAAAAAGAAAAAAAAAAAAAACCCTAACCCTAACCCAAACCCTTTTAGAAATCGCCCTAGAATTGATGGAGATGTGGCTTAAAATGTAGGCCTGAGAGCACAGCTCAGACGCAAAAAAATAAATAAAAATCTTGATCCATACAGTATGTCCCTCAATTCTCAACTGATTTTTTAAATAAAATAAAGAACTCATATTACTGGGAGGTAATTGCACACATCGCCTTCCCACTGTATGCACAATACGGCGCTCATAATAGCAAGATGGTCATTATTCATGCCTCCATCTCGTTATTCGCAAGGCAGAATCTCCTTAAGAACTGCATTATTTAACACCATTAAAATGGGACCCTTATTGTGAGCTCACCTTCATCCTTAGAGACTCCTACCCTTGTAGACGTTGAACTTGACATTTGAGGGCCAGCGCCTGTAGCTCCATGCTGGTCTAACATTCAGAAAAGACAAAAGACTTGTATAAGAAACCCAGTTCCAACTGACAGTAATTATCCAAATATTTAACACATACAGTCGTTGTACCTTGAAAGTGCTAGTGGTGGCACCACAATGGCACCTCGGTTTTTCATTTTGTGGCACCACTTTTTTTCTATGTGGTGGCAGAGAGCAACTAATGGCCAGACACAGGCATAAGCTTAACTGGGTAGATGATTTATTTTTCAAGAACTAAATTAAGTCATTATGAGCCAGAAACAAGCTGCAAAGACTTGGTGGCAATTGGGAAAAAACACAAACCAGTACTATAAAGTTAGGAGCTGTTTTGTTTTTCTTTTTTCTTTTTAATCTCTGGAATCCAAGGGCAGAGTGACTTTAAACATACAAAAATGAGTTCTTAGGATAAATTGAAAAGCAAGTGTTGCTTTATACACAACTGTGTTTATTATATTTAACAACATTATACAAATGAAATACTTAAGAAGAAAAGTACTGTATTTTACCGAATATAACATGATATTTTATTCGAATAAATATATTCTCAAAATAGGGGGTCGTATTATATTCGATGTCTAGATATTTTCACCAGAGAGATACGTTATGTATCTTTCAGGGGGCGCGTGGTGATTTTCCGATGGTCTTAAAGTCCGAGAGACTTAAAGTCCAAAAGGCTGTTCAATTTAGTAGCCTATGAGAGCGGAGACACACACATACAGGGGGAGAGGAAGAGGAGGAGAGGCGGCTGACTGAGGATGCCGACGCTTGCAGCATGTGATGTTTAAGATGTTAAACCTGGTCACACTCACACAGGTTTCAGTGATTACTTTGTTTGATGTGAAAGCATGATGGATAAAGACCTGAATGTTACCTCTTACTTGTGTGATCCAGGTTGGATCCAGTCAATTTGAAGAAATAATAATCCAGCGTTTACTTGAGGTGAGGACAATAAGAAAGCACAGGCCTACGTTTTCATTCACAACTTCTTGGCTGAAGATCCATTCTATCTCCTATTATGTCATATTATAGCCTAGTGTAAACTAGGGAGCTGCTCGACTCAGGCGACTCTTCATACCAGGGCTGACTGGAATGAGAGCTTAATTGAAATGACCTACACAATATGCGCAGTGAACTGGAATTATATAATTAATTATTTGGAAGCAGGTGTGTAAAGATTCTAATCTATAAACATCTTAAATAGCTTTTATACTTTTTTAATGAGATTTGGCCTTATATATTGATGTGCTCAGATTTGGCTATTTATTTGCTGGCTTTTAGGCTAATTAATTAATTATTTATATCATGCCAACCTCTGCGCATGAGGGGGGGGGGCTCTCTCTCTCGGGGACATCGGATTCGCATCTCCGTGCCGTCAGACTTTCAGGCCGTCGGATTATCGAGATTTTACCTCTTTCAGGACCTTTCCCTGCTCTCGTCACAGCCCCCACGAGCTCCTACAGTAATTACCGTACACTACATGATTGATGCGCAGCGAGATTTGGACTTCGGCTCATTTCACCTCCCGTTTGGAAAAGTCGGATGGTTTTGGCATTGAACTTACGGGGGCGCGTGCTTGTGCGTTGTTCTCGCGAACATCGGCGTGGATGACGGGCGCACATGTGATCTTTAGCGCCGAAGTTTAATCCCAACAGCAACTGAAGCTATTCAAGCTAACGCTTGCTGGCTAGCAGCGTGATATTGCCATAGAGTATATATAAAATAGAGAGCGGACCGGCCCCGCCCCCACTATCATTTCAATGCAAGTGCTCAGTGGCGTTTTGAAGCAATGGCTACATGCTAGCATGTACAGTATTTTCCAGACTATAAGGCGCACCGGACTATAAGGCGCACTGTCAATGAATGGTCTATTTTCGAACTGTTTTCATATATAAGGCGCACCGGACTATAAGGCGCACATAATAGACGCTACCATTGTGTTATGCATCCAACAGACGGAGCTGTGCTAAAGGGAATGTCAATGTCAATGAATTATCCATATATAAGGCGCACTGGGCTATAAGGCGCACTGTAGTTTTTTGAGAAAATTAAAGGCTTTTAAGTGCGCCTTATAGTCCGGAAAATACGGGTAGCTAATCCAGGTGCATTCTGGGGGAAATTGGCCACTACCTAGTGGCCAAAATGTTTGACGTCGAGACGTAATGACGTCACGAACGACGTCGATGTCCATTGAACCCTATTGTAGACCCCAGCGCCGCGCTCTTATGCTCGTGCATGTATGATTCACCCCGCCTGAAATTCCAGCTTTGGCCAGTAGGGCGGCCGCTTCAATGTTTACAAGCTGTTCTGGGGGCTTGGATATTGCAGCCAATGGTTCCTGTTTGTTTACAATGGACCGTCGCATCTGAATGATGAAACGGGCCGCTAAGCTTGATGGAAAATGTAGTTCGATTTGTAGATTTTCACAGTCTGAATTGTGAATGTTGTTTTTTAATAGAACTTGACTTTGATGGTTAATGCAATACAATACAGCAGAATGTTATCGCTGTATGAGCTTTTCTATAATCATTTCACAATAAAAACGTTTTTATTTATAAATAACTTATAATATATATAGGCTAATGTATAATATTCTCTTCAACATATTTGTTTCCCAAAGTGATACTTGAAAAATATGGGTCGTCTTATAATCAGAGTCGTATAATATTCGGGGTAATAATAATATTCTTGGTGCCAGGTGGAATGAAACTCAGGTCACCAACATGTATAATACATTAGTAGTTGATAATTGCTTTTTGACAATATGTTTTATCACTAGGATGATAGACACTGTTTAAATAAAGTGACACTGCTTAAAAATAATAAGTCATTAGGATTATTTCTAAAGAGATTGCTTCTTTATAAACAACTATAATTATTACACTAAGCAATGTTAGACAAATAAACACAGAAAATATTGGAAGTACTGTATATCTTGCATGTTAGCACCCCAAGCCAGAATCAAACACCAATCTCCTGCTTGTAGGCCCTCCTCACTCTCCTCTAGACCAGCAGTTGACTATGCAGCTCTGTAATACAGTAGCCTAACATCTTCCCTTTGTGCACTACTCCTTAGGAAAGGATAAGCTCAGGAAAACCGTGGCTTGTTTACATTGAGATCCTTTTAACTCATATAACAATGAATGACAGACAGACAGAACAAAATAAAAGGTATTTACAATAGAAGGGTCAGCCGCCTGTAAGTGTTTTTTCACAGTGATTTTAAAGGGAGTTAGGGATTTACACTCCTTTAAGGCCTTCGGTAGTTGCCTGGCGGTGCCAGCCTCTATCACACACGTTTTGGGAAGAGAGTCTGGGATTGCAGGGAGAGATTCCATTTCTGGGGGGGTGGGCTAAAGCCTAACCAGAGCTCTTAATTGCTCCCTTTGAACTTCAAAGGGGTTTTGAACTGCGATAATTGATTGAGCCATACAAGTGTCAATAGCTTGTTAGTCAATGAAAGCATCAAAGACTACGACCTGTTTGATGTCTGTAATGAGAGTGGAGGGGGGATGTGTTTGTATACACACAGACTCGCCTGATTGGCTGAATGGTTCTGAACCAGGCCACCACCCACCACGTGCCCCAAGCCTACAGCCCTGATTAGCTAGCCCTTTCATCGGGCTAGTGGAAAAAGCGTATTTAATGTGAAGGGCCAGACTTCACTACAACACCACTACCGCCAGGGGGTGGTGTTGAGTGCAGTCTGGTTTATTAACCAGGCAACTTCAGTAGGGCGTTCCACATTTTAGTGGTATTATAGCAGGAGAACTAATTTTACCCTTTGTTTGAGCGGGATCTGGGTTGAACATGATTTGTGAATGGCCAAACACGCCCAGGACTAATTCAGGGCCTTTTACGCACTACACCTTCCCGTGTGCACAATACCGTGCTCATAATAGCAAGATGTTAATAACTCACGCCTCCATCTCGTTATTCGCAAGGCGGATTCTCCTTAAAGGAGCATGAAACACAAAATCACTTTTTCTATAAATATATATTATATAAATGAGTCACTTGTGATAGGGAGCAGTGATATGGTTCAATTTGCCCATAGGCTTGGGGATTCAGAGCTTTCTGCTGTCTCTGTAGCTATTTCTGTGTACTTCCAGTTTCTGGGTCAAAAAGAAATATTTCGCGCCACTCATTAAATATTAGCTATCATTGTTCTGTGGTGTAATGTGACGTAGGCATATCTAATTAATATTAACGTGTGTTTTACAGAGTTGTATCAAGGGGGGCGTGGTTTCACTGTATGCTTGTTTCAGCCAGAGAGAAGAGCAGGCTCTGTGTCAACAGACAGTTACACTGTGTGGTGCCTGTGTTATTTTCTGTGTAGTGTGTGTGTGTGTGTGTGTGGGGGGGTACGTGCGTGCGTGCGTGTCGTGACAGTGCACGCACACACACAACGTCCACACGCGAAAAATAGCAGATCTACAAGCTCACAACGCGTCGCGCAAGCGACGCGTTGTGAGCTTGTATATCGGCTATGTATGTAGCCTAGCTAGCTAATAGCCGTAGAGCCGAAACCAACGTGTTTACATGTCAAGCTGCTGCTACTACGGCTGTTAGCTAGGCTACATAGCTACATACCAGATATACAAGCTCACAAAATTGTGGACGTTGTGTGTGTGCGCGCACTGTCACGACACACACACACACACACACACACACACACACACACACACACACACACACACACACACACACACACACACACACACACACTACACAGAAAATAGCTATCGGCGATTAGCGTCCCTTCTTCTTCGGTTCCGTGGTAAACAGTCCAAAGCTGGAGAAAGTGTGTCCATGGATAAATGCTCAGCCAACTTCTTTGTAAAATACCTGCACATTTTAATTGGTTACAGAACATGGAGTTGCCGAATCTTTATACTTTTTACACCTCCAATGGCTGGTTTTAAAAAATGTTTCCGAAATGGAAAAGCAACAAGTTCCCACTGCTGACAGCTTCGGTCTGTCTGTCTCTCTCTAAGAAGACGCATTACTCCGCCCCCTCCCCCCACAACGGCAGATAACCACGCCTACATTTTAGAAATCTTTTCATGTTCTGAAATCCCATAAAACAAATTAGAGGCGGGGTTTCTTATCCCTTTAAGAACTGCGTTATTTAACACCATTAAAATAGGGCCCTTATTATCAGCTCACCTTCATCCTTAGAGACTCCTCCCCTTGCAGACGCTGAACTTGACATTGGAGGGCCAGTGCCTGTAGCTCCATGCTGGTCTAACTTTACAACTATTGTTGTGTCAGAAAAGACAAAAGACCTGTATAAGAAACCCAGTTCCAACTGACAGCAATTATTCAAATATTTAACACATACAGTACACCGCCACTGCCGTCGTCAAACAGAATCCGACGCTTCACCGCCATGGACGACTCAAGTCATCAAACAGCTTCTCAGGTGGTTTACCGTAGACTGCACTCTCCCGTACCCTTGAATGATACAAAGTAGTGCTGCTGGACGATTCTTGCTCAAATGTGAATCTCGATTTACTTCCACAAGAATTGAGATCACGATTCTCACACGATTCATTTTTTCTCCATTAAAATATTTATTGTCTTAAGTGTGTAGTTGCTGAACATTTAGATCAAAATGTGGTGGCACTTGGAGCCAACAGTTAATCTCATTCTGTGTACCTTAATGACCAAACTAATAGATAAAACAGAAATAAAAAGTGCGGCAGAACATCACAGGTCCGCTCCCATTATGAGGGACTGGGTCCCTGGCTAAAAGTCATGGTCGGACAGGTATGACAGTGGATCCATTATTGTCTTGAGTCTTGACGTACACTTAAGATTGATACCATGCTCATATGAGCTTCTTAGCCGGAGAAAAGGCTTAAAAGGTGTGACAAACTGCGCCCCAAACTGAGCAGAGATTGTCTTTCTTTTATTTTTTTACCGTTTTAACCCAAGTGCAAGATCATCACAGACTTGGCAAGCTGCAGTCACACTTAATCTATCAGAAATGTTATTTTCTCATTACAATTATTATTAAGGGCCCAAATCTTTGCAACCTAAAAATATATTTGGGAGCACCTGTGCGACTGTCAGTAACTGCTGTGGTGCGACCAAAAAACAGCACGCCAAGTGAACCTTAGTCTGACAACTGGACTACGGAGAGCACATAGAAAGGTAGACACCTCCTCCGGCTCTGGGGCGTTGGTAAAAGAGGACCGGCATTTTTTAAGGCAAGCTTCCTGAATTCTGAAGGACGCTTCCTTGTGTGTCACAGAAGGGGATGTTCGGTAGGCCAATCAGATGCGGGACTCCCTCTTTCCCAGAGGCACTTGCTTTGGCAATGTAAATGTTTGTCTCCTCATGCCAATAAAGCTGCTTTTAATAGAATGTAAGTCCCGGAAAAGACACGCTGTGATTGGTCAGGAGTCACTTTGGGTAGCAGAGTGCCGTCCACACTTAATTCCGCACTTTCGCTAGTCCTGTTTTACCAGTCGCGCCAATGATCTGCACCGGCAGATGAGGTATCTAGCTTTTGTGCCGACGAGTGGACAGGTCGGTAGAAAACTGTTTAGACAATGCGGTGAGCACCTTATATATCGATTTGAACATGTTTGGAGCAGAAAATGGACAGAAGGGCTCACCCAGCAAGAGCGTCCCCGCTCCCCTTTATAACTCTTGTAGAGAGAAAACGTCTTCAAAATAAACACACTCTACAAGAGTTATGATTTATGGCTAGGCCGGCTCCCCAAGTTTGTTACCCAAGGGACAGCACTGACCTGAAACAGACGCAGCAGCTTCTGCTTTGAGTTGTAGTGGAGGAGATGTGTACCTGCAGTGGAAAGTAAAACATGTTATACTAACTATGTATTAAAGTCCCAGGGAAATGGTATTTTCGGTAATTTTATCTCTCTTATTTTGGCATCTATTGATAGATATGTCCTCATTATGGCCACGGATATATGCTCTAAAAGTGTGAAAATGTTATTTTTTATTTCACTATGTCTTTAATCTACCAATCCTATATAAATAGTGAAGGCTCTATAGCAGGGGTGGGCAACTTTGATGATAGAGAGGGCCACTATATTTCCACACTCACTCCAGGGGGCCACATTGCATATTGTTACTGTCGAACAAAAACCCTCAATCTCCAGTCAGAGTAGCAAAAATAGCTGATATAAGTTCAAAACGATTTTGCTACTTTTGAATTGGAATCCTGAATTATATTTTGTTATTTTTCAATTGGAACCCTGAAATGTACCATTTTGATTACATTTCAAATGCATTTAGTTATACTTATGTTACTTTTATGAACTTAAAGGGATATTCCACTTTCAAAAAAACTCTGCCTTGCATGGGTCTGCCTCCCCAGGCCCAGTTCCTCTCCACATACACACCCATTGTAACTTCAAACTCCATTTTAACCATGATAGATTCATTAAAAACACCCATTATTTTTTCTGGTGGCTCATATTACCCTCCTAATACGTGAGCAGGCCGTGTTTTTTTTCCATAACCTTTTTAATTTATTTTTAATAATTGTGTTTTGTATTAAATTTTTCTCGTTTTCCCAAAGAATTATTAAAAATAAATGAAAAAGGTTATGGAAAAAACACGGCCTGCTCACGTATTAGGAGGGTAGTATGAGTCACTAGAAAAAATAATGGGGGGACAGATAACATTTACATCAAATATTTAAATATTGAATGAAGTAAATAAAAAACTGTTCAGGGTGTTCATAAAAAGCCTGATTAGATGATAAAGTGACCAAAAGTTTTTTTGAAAGCGGAATATCCCTTTAAATACAAATACATTGGACAACATTTTAAAATTACTATCAACTACGATATGAATTGAAGTATAAAGCGGGTCATGTTTGTATGTTTTGAATTGTAAATGGCTGAAATCAATAATATACTGTATCAGTATTCCGCTATCAACCTGCAGGCCGCATTAAGTGAAGGTGGGGGCCGCATATGGCCCCCGGACCTACTCAAAGCATTATGAACTAAATTGAAATACATTTATTACAGAAGACAAAGTCTCCAGAATACATTTAATTTTGTCTTTTGAAGATCACATAAAATGTACCACTAGTTAGTATCACAATAAAAACATAGAAAACTACAACCCCGCCATTAATGATGGGTAAAAATAACACATTGATATATTTTTTTCAAAATTAGGATTGGAAAAGTGTGGAGCATGACAGCCTTCTTGGCCTAAACATAAATTGAAATCAAGTCAGAGAGTCAAGTCAGAGAAGGAATGCCTTGTGCTCAAGATCTTAACTCTTTTACTGCTTTGAACGAATACCAGTAGAGTCGCCGGAATGAAGGTCGCCCGGAATACCCGCCGACAAGTGTCGCCAATGTGTTTGGAATACTCACCTATATTTATAAATCATATACAAACGGCATGCCCTGAATGCCACCCATTCACACATAAAGTTTGCATTAGTGTCCACCACTTTGCAGATATGTGAATCACCGGGTACTTCTAGGCTAGATCAATTACCCTAAATAATAGTTACAGTAGTATGCTAGTATGTACCTGTGCTATTTAGAGAAACAATAAGCATTATAACTGTACAAGCTGGCTGCTGGCACCTTTGTCTCTGACCAACGACTACATCGTAGGCTATAGTTTTGGGCGGTGGATCTGTAGATTTGTTGTATTAGCAGCACGTCTGACTGTACAGATCGCTTCGTTGGGATTAAAACCGCTCGTAGTCCTACCACAGTGGTGTGGTGGTACGTGGCTTTGAAAATAAAAGTCATGAAACTTTACCTTTTTCTATGCAAACTTCTAATAAAGTCTTCAATCAATCAATTTCATCCTCCATGACACAAACTAGTTAACCTAGCCTATGCTCGCGCAACCGACGAAGACCACACAAGGAAAAGCAGCTGTGTGTCAGTGTGTGCCAGGGACGTGCAGAGAATGTTAGAGAGGCAGGGGCTGACACTTCTAAAAAGATGGCAATTCTTTCAACATAAGATGTTGCATTAAAGTTCAGGAGCAGCATTCAGGTATGGCACGGAAAAGGGTGTTTGCATTTCTTTCACCATAGTAAAAAACTGCATTCATGGTCTGGAGAGGGCACTTTTTACAGATGGATAAGTGCGCCTGCCACTATATGTGCTGAGTCGCGGCTCACGATGCTGTCAGACAGTAAAACAAAACTTTGTGGATATAGTTTGATATAATTAGGCCTACATTTCTGTTGATTCCAGAGTTTATTTTATTTTTGATTCCCCCATATCCATATAAAAATACACAACAGAAGTAAATTACATTTCACAGAAGATATTTTTAATTAAAATGGATAATTTACGATTATGACAAATATTAATCGCGACCGCCCTATGTACAGTTGTAAAGCTTTATCTAAATAGCATAGGTAGGCAGGCCTACATGTAGGCCTAGTAGCATACTATTGTAACTATTATTTTAGGGTAATTGATCTAGCCTAGAAGTACCGGTGATTCTACACATCTGCAAAGTGGTGGACACTTAGCC
Source organism: Nannobrachium achirus (assembly GCF_963921795.1). Taxonomy (NCBI): domain Eukaryota; kingdom Metazoa; phylum Chordata; class Actinopteri; order Myctophiformes; family Myctophidae; genus Nannobrachium; species Nannobrachium achirus. The sequence continues at coordinate 29,316,188 of NC_137823.1, forward strand.
TATGCAAACTTTATGTGTGAACTGTGAATGGGTGAATGTGTGAATGGGTGACATTGATATATGGGTAGGGTAGGCTACACTCACTAGAATACCTCGCTCACTCACTCCCTTTGTTGTCTATTTTGGGCATCTGTGACCACAGGGCATGCCGTTTATATATGATTTATAAATATAGGCGAGTATTCCAAACACATCGGCGACACTGTCGGCGACATGTAAAAGCTGTCTGCGACAATACCAAGTCTGGCAGGCGAGAATTCCACCGAAATTGGTGAGCCTTCCTCGGCGACTATTCCATGTTTTCCGGTGACCTTCATTCCAGCGACTCTACCGGTTACCTAATCGAGCGGGCTCGTCCATTTATTCAAGTAGCGCACTGCGCACGGCCAAGAATGAATGACAGTTACTTACAGATCTTCTAGAAGACTGTTCTCATGTGTCTCAAGACCTTTGTAGAAAATGTGTTTGGACTTGCTGGAGTTCAGGAGTTTGAGGAGTTCCCTCATCATCTCCTGAGTGGTGGGCTTAGACCTCACATTATCGTAGCCTTCTTTGGTGATGACCTTCTCTTCAAGGAGTTGATCTAGGATAGGACTGATCTGGATCACTTTCTCAATCAGCTCACGCCGGTGTTGGTCAACAAAGCGACTCGCTGAAAATAAGTGGAATTAACATTTGTTGGTTGTTAAACATTCTATGATCTAACCACTTAAACCCCTTAGCGGTCTGAGAGCTCCCCAGAGCCCCAGGGTTACTAACTAGGTCTGCTAGTATTTCCCAGCACATCAAATCTCTTCTCCCCTCTAATACCTATACCTATTTATTATTATTAGGCTATTACTATTATTACTATTATTTTCAGATTAACATATGTTTCAGCCTGCCAGTATCTATAGTCTACATGTACCGGTAAATATAGTGACGACAAGACACCATACAGTTTAATCAGCTTAATAATACATATAGGTCTATTCATCAGCTCACCTTCAACTTTATTTACACTTCTTGAAGCTCCAGGCTGAGGATGAATGAATAGGAATGAATGACATTAGATGAGACTCACATGAACTAGGCCTACTGCAGTTTTTGTACACAATTCTTATGACATGGTCTTGAAACAGGTAAGTGCGTGTGTCCGTGTGCCGTTCGTCCGTCCGTCTATCCACAGCAAGATGTTAATGTACTTAAAACAATTGACCTCTTTGAATTCATGTAAAAATACGAATGCCATCTTTGTACTTACAGTGAAATTCAAGGTTCAAGGTTTGTTTATTTAGTGTCCCCAAAGGGCAAATTGGGTTGCAGTGGCATAGACATCAATACATCAATAGGCTACAATACAAATAAAACAACAAATACGGTACACATGTATCAGATACTTGAAAGTATAATAAAGTGCGCGTTATAAAGTGTATGCATTAAAGTGTTATGCAATAAAGTGCAGATTGACCGTGAAAGTGCATGCGCATAGGAAAGACCAATAAAGTGCACATATGAGGTATAGGCTATCTCCCTGACCTACCCTCAGCAGCATTCAGTCAGTGTGCAATACATTTAAAACAAATACACGAAAGGTTGACCTTTTTCAAACTCACCCTTTTTTGAAATAGGAAATCTCACCCCAGGACCGCAGAAAACTCACCCAATTTATTTGAGAACTTTAGTTACTAGTTACTTTGCAGACATACATTATAATATTATAAAAGATGCATTAAACACTTTATCCCTATTTTATACCTAGGCTATTTGAAAATAGTCGATCTACAAGCTCACAGTGTCCATGCCATGCGTTGTAGATGCTTGTAGATGGGTTATTTTCAAATATTTTGTACTTTTATTGGCTGTCCTCAGGGGCACCCTGCCCACCTCGTTCAGACCCAGATTGCAGGAATTACTCCCAAAACCTCATTGAATGGTAAGGCTTCTCCATTGGCTGTTGTCTTGGGCACCCCGCCTATCTCTTTTCAGACCCAGATTACAGTCCCATTTAGCCTGGTTCAGACCGTGAATCGCTAGCTAGATAGGATATTAGGGTTACTGAATGTCGACCTGAGGCTTAAAATTCCGTGCAGACTTGAGAAGAAAATGTATCGGAGCACCTACCAAATCGTAACACCCAAAACACACCAGGAAGTGGCCAGTTTGAGGCACTTCCTGTTAGTGCATCGAAATAAAACCTGCATATTCGGACTTCGCACATGTGATTTAGGGGGGGGGGGGGGGGGTAGCCAGAATCCTGGAGCAGAATAATAAAATGGTGTCTCAACGAGGGGCGGGGTGCCCTAGACAACAGCCAATACAGAAGCCTTACCATTCAATGAGGTTTTGGGGGTAATTCCTGCAATCTGGGTCTGAACGAGGTGGGCGGGGTGTCCCTGAGGACAGCCAATAGAAAAGCGTTGCCATTCGATGGGTTAAATAGAGTAATTCCAGTAATCTGGGTGAGCTGGATTGCAAAAATTGCACAATTCCACTCCACTGAATGAGGGTATTTTTGAGCAATTTCTCCTCATCGAATGCATGGATTCATAGTAGATCGGGTGTTTTTACTGAGAATAGAGGGACAGAATAGAGGTTTCAATTGATAATTTTTTTTTTTGTATGCTGGTGATTCAAAAATACAAACAAAATATGAACTGCCAACAATAAATCATGTAGGTCTAATAATTAGTAATGGACGTTTCATGATGAGACAGAATCACAGTGGCTGTTATAATGACTGGAGGGTGAGATCTCCAATTTCGAGGTCGAGATCTCCTAGACTGGAGTGAAATTTCGAGGGTGAGATTTCCACGACTGGGGGTGAGATTTCCAAATTTCGAGGTCGGGATTTCCTAGACTCGAGGTCGTCATTTCCCGGGTGGGTTTTCCGTGATTGAGGTCGACTTTGAAAAAGGCTGGCTTTTCCTGTAATCACCCAACTCTGGACTTCAGTTAGTTGGGTTAGTAAATAAACGTACTGTGTGGTGTGAGATGAGGTGCTCCATCTTGATGATTTCCTTGGTTCTTCTATTGGTTCTGGTGACAAATGACAACAACAGTGTTTTATTTTTATTTTACTTCAGCTTATTTTGTTTTTATTTGGAGAGAGGGGGAGAAGGAGGGAGGGAAAAGGGGATCAAAAACAGGACAAAAATAACAAAAAGAAAAGAAAACAAATTCTCTCTATTATACTCTTGTCTTGTCTTTTTTGTATACAGAGAGAATCGCGTCACTCCAATTCACTTCATGGGACCAGGTCTTCTACGCACACATCTAGTGGCGTATAGTGACAAATCGCGAACCGGAGGTTTACAGAATGCATTGAAGTCTATGAGGGGGAAAGTGGCAATGAACCACGTGACCGGCGCTGTTTCTGACCCCGCAATGGCAGAACTCTCTAAGTTTCTAAGGCTCTGGTTAGGCCTATATGGTGAGGTGAGGGCAGGGACCCATCCCCCACCAAAAAACGAAATGACGTCTCAGGTGCCCAGACGATGGGACATTAGACATACACTAGCCCTTACCCGTTCAAAGATATGAGCTCCGAAATGATGTGCAGTGTGTGGGTTATGGGATGTGCACTGTGCACACAGTATATGAGGGATGGAAAGTAACTTTAACTGGTGCTTGCATGATAATATGTAGGGGCATCAATGTAAGAAATACCCGTTTCGTTTAATGGCTACAGAGATACTGTGTACCGATCTGCATGATTTTTGGACAAAATCTGTAACAGGGCAAGACAAACGACCCCCCGCCCGCCCACCCGCCTGCACACACACACACACACACACACACACACACACACACACACACACACACACACACACACACACACACACACACACACACACACACAGAGCTGGTTAAACATGTTGCCTCATGCTAGATGCAGAATAGATATGCCTCAAGCTAGATGCAGAATAGATATAGATACACCATAAAAATGCTAATATACAGCATATGATTTGTGAAAGTGACAAACGGGCTTCACAGTTATGTCAGGTGTGTTCATATGCTAATGGTGATGCGATTTCAGATCAATTGCTCCAGCCACTGAGGAGAAACGCTGTGACAGACACTCACTCAGACAGACAGACAGACACTCACTCAGACAGACAGACATTTGGAAAATGATATGTTTGATAGTAACTCGGACGGCGCTGAGTTGGCTGACGCCTAGTGTAACCTTGGACTCCTCTGTGTTTAATTAACTAATAGCCTACACGTGCGTTATGTGTAATGTGTTGTTAGAAACAATTCACCCTTTGTTAGCCTCCTGGTTGGTCCCTGACTGACCAACCAGCAGTCTCTGTCTGCCTTGTCCCGCCCTGGTTCCGCCTTTTTTATGTTGAATTAGCTAAAACATAATTTTTGGAGAAATAAAAACATTTAAAAACATGCTGATTCACTATGCTGCCACTGAGCAGCTCCAATTGACTGAAACAAAGTTTGAAATTAGAATTGAGCACACAGAATAACAATATGAAGCAACTGAATTAACATGGCAGTGGATGGAATGTCCCACTGAATGCCCCACCAAGACACAGCAACCAATGGGTGTGGAGAGGGGCAGGACAATGGGCGGGACTTGACAAAGGGTGAATTGTAAACAGTTTTCGAGATAAAGACCACACCTCCAGAGAAGGAGGTACCGGTAGTTATCATTTCTCCCATAAGCCAAACGTTTGGCGAGGCTATGTTTTTTTTTTTCTTTTTTTCAATACTAGTCTACTCCACAACATCTCGGATCCAAATATTGTACTTTTACTCCACTACAATTAGGCTATATGAGAACATAGCTACTAGTTACTTTGCAGATGTAAATTATTATATTATAAAACATAGTGCCTTTAGCCCTGTTAGACTATTTGAAAATAGCCAATCTACAAGCTCACAACGCGCTGCGCTGTGACACGTTTTGAGCTTATTTTGATGCCATCACTTTCGTAGCCTACTTTTACCCAAGTACATTTTGAATTCCGGACTTGTAACAGAGTATTTCAATAATGAGTATTGATACTTTTACCTAAGTAAAAAATCGGAGGACGTTTTCCTCCACTGAGAACGGAGAGACAGGGTCAGAGACTAGAAAGCGGCAAAGCGCTCTATGAGTATGATCACATCAGCTGCAGCCCATGGTCATGATCAAGCCTAATTTATCTCCGTCCCGCGATGATGTTGCGTGCAGAGAATAGCAGACCTCCAAGCTCAGAGTCACACACCGGGCACATCCGTGACACGATGTGAGTGTGTAGCATACTGTATGACTGAAGCTTGTACAGCCAGCTGTTCTCTGGAATGCCAGAAAAGTCGACCTCTTTCAAAGTCGACCCCAAACTCGTTTCCCAACGGGTCTGAGGCCTTTAGCTAGATGCAGAATAGACAAAAATCAAATATTTGCTTCTGGGGGTCCCTGGAACAAAATATTTTGTGATGGGGGTCCGTAGCCAAATACATATCATTCTGGGGGTCCTTCACATGACAAAGTTTGAGAAACACTGATGGCCACATAAGTTTTTTTCAGAAAATTGTTATGATTTAGAAGACATTTGTAGAATGTGCCTATCAGTGGTTAAGGACCCCCAAAATGTATTTTTGGCCGTGGACCCCCATCTCAAAATAGTTTGTTCCACGGATGGACCCCTATTGCTAACCTTTTTGTTCCAGGGACCCCCAGAAGCACAGATTTGATTTTAGTCAAATCTGTGGCTAATTTTAGCCACAGACCCGTTGGGAAAAGAGTCTGGGTCGACTTTGAAAGAGGTCGACTTATCTGGCTACCGTTCTCTGCACCGCCGTCTATATTATGCTGCGTTCATACTTTATATTAGGCTATAGCCTATATCATTTGAAAAATACCCAGCAGCATTTGGGAAGGCATAGCCTCCCCTAGCCTTCATTACGCGCCGCCTATGCATAGACAGGTGAGAAGTGAGCAGCCCCCCCCCCCCCCCCTTTACCTTAGCCCCACCACCTTGTTTCCCCTATCCTGTACATAGTGTTTTTATAACTGCGATATTATTGAATGATTTCTTTGCTTGCTATTTATTATGTCCATGAATTAAATACAGAGGGATTCCAACGTAAAAAAGACTGTAAAAGGTCTTATTTGAGATGTTCCTTTTAGGCAGGGTGTTTAACTGTACTTGTACTGTACAACATTTCAATTGTATTGACTATACTTGTACTGTTCTCCATTTTTGTCTTATAAAATAATCAATCAATCAACACTAGGCTACGGGTCCATTTGGTTCCATTTAGACTAGTTAAATTAACTAGTCCGGTTGGTTACATTTATACTATAGTTAAACTAACACTATAGGCTACGGGTCCATTTGGTTCCATATAGTTAAATTAACACTAGGCTACGGGTCCATTTGGTTCCATATAGTTAAATTAACACTAGGCTACGGGCCCATTTGGTTCCATTTAGACTAGTTAAATTAACGCTAGGCTACGGGTCCATTTGGTTCTATTCTGGGCAACAGGTCCATTAGGTTACATTTAGACAGGTTAAAGGAGTACTTCACTCCACAAAGCCTTGAATTCATCATCATGGACATTTGTTTTATTTGTCACATTCCTCAGCCAATTATAACTAGACACCCGGTCATCGAATGGGAGAGTCACGTACAAACCTGAACCTAAAATAACCTTTGAATGATTGCCTGTGTGTGTGTGTGTGTGTGTGTGTGTGTGTGTGTGTGTGTGTGTGTGTGTGTGTGTGTGTGTGTGTGTGTGTGTGTGTGTGTGTGTGTGTGTGTGTGTGTGTGTGTGTGTGTGTGTGTGTGTGTGTGTGTGTGTGTGTGTGTGTGTGAGTCACAGTCACAGACCTTTAAGGGTCTCCAGAAGAGAGGAAGCCTAGAGCCAGCTGGAGAAGGACCACAGAACAGGAGATGAAGGCGCAGGGACTGGCACGACAACAACTGGATCGGAGGGCACAAGACTGGATGGAGGAGTTTCACCAATGGCCTATGTTCCTAAGGGGATTTATAGGCCCAAGTAAGTAAGTAAGGTTCCATTTGTGTACAAAAATATATACAAAACTTTCAGAAACTAACTCGGTTAGTAGCCTAATTTAAGAGCAGTAACTAAATGTAAATATCTCAATATGTACAATGTGACAATGCGACAATAAAACATTTTGAATACAGAATTTGATTAAACCTGAGCTGATTTATCAATAAAGTATTTACACACCACTCAACTTCCTTAAAACCAATAATGCAAATGATACACATCCCATATAATTCATATGAGAACTGCTATGTTTGTCTATGAAGTGATATTTAATCCTTATGGGTGAATGATTTGTTGTGTGAATCTATAGTTTTGAGTCTTCAAAGTTCTCAAGTGTAATGTAAAATATGCTATGTGTATTTGGTTTGTGTTTGAAGTTTAGCTTTACTTTCAAAATAATAGCTTTTTAATCACCCAATTAACTAGATACTACAGATCTCCATATATGTCCATATCAGTTGGATCACTAACAATAACTTAATAATAATAACAATAATACAATAATAATAGTAATAATAATTGAGCAATTCTGCCTCATAATACTTCCGCGTCTTGAATGGCTTGGATCAGCTGCGAGCCCCCGAAGGGGCGAGCCTAGGATGAGCGGGCGCTAAGTGCCCGCGAAATTCTAGTATTTTACATTCAAGTACATTAAGTCTTACCCTTGTTGTTGTGCTGCAGAGAAGTGTACTCTGGCTCTCACATTGGACACAGCACCTGTCAATAAAGACAACATTATCAGTATTCAGTAGAGATTGTGATTGGTTTGGAACACTGACAGGCATAGCGAGTGCATTCAGGTAGGCATGATGTGTGTGGTGCGTGCGTGCACTGTTCAGAATGTTTGTTGTCAGGTGAGTGACGTCACCTCCCACAAACACACACCTTCCCTAAAGCAAGCAAATGATCGCAGATCCCCACCAGGCTGGGTTGCCTAACGCAGGGCCTGCAACATTTGGAAGGCCTTTGGGTGGTCTTTGGAATGGAAGTGGCTAAATCTGACGGGTACATTTTGATCATAATGATGAGTTTTGGATAAAATTACTATAATGCCAAAGGGTGATTTTTGAATCTGGTTTCGCCAGTGAAAGTGTTGTTTCTCAACTGATTCTTGTAGCTTGGGGTCACCTTTAGAATTCAAGAGGGTGCCCAGAGTAATCCCTTGGGCAAAAAAAAAAAGCTTTATGGTGTTTCATGCATCTAAATCCATCAAATGTGCTTTCTACAGTGTATATCCATGAAAGTGGATATGTACAATGTATTTGATTTATGATCAAGGCATTTTAGAAATTAACCCCTTCATGCCTGATATAATTTTGCACAACTAGAAGCAGTGCTCTTCCGAGCACTTTTATAAAAGTCGGCCTGCTGGTGGCTCTAACAGGCCAATGTGAAAAGGTTGGCATTTGTTCCATGGCCTAGTGGGAATGTGCATGCAAAGTTTCACAGAAAGCGCAAGCTGCGTTCATGATTTTTCCTGACAATTTCGAAATGAAATATCGAACCAATCCGTCTTGATCATGACTATAGAGATACTGTGTACTGATTTGCGTGATTTTTGGATAAAATCTGAAGGAGAAATATCCAAAAATGTGTTTTACATAAGTTGGCGTTATAAAAGGCAGATGTGAAAGGTTTTTCCTTGGCCTCTAGCGAGTGTGTATAATGTTTTACGCTGATCGGTGGAGTTGCTGTATAGGTGAAAATATGAAGCGGCCTGTTGTAGCACCACCATGAAGCTGACCAAGTAGCATTTCTTCCTCAGCCTAGTGGGAAGGTGTGTGCAAGATTTCATGGAAATCGCACTCTGTGTTCATGATTTGAGGCACTTTGTTCAAAAGGGAGCACTCGCAAATTTGGAAGCCAATCTTAGCCAATCAGGATGGAATATGAAAAATCTGAAAGACCTCTTTTGTTTAATGACCATAGAGTGTACCGATTTCTGTGATTTTTGGACAAAATCTGTAGGAGTACTGTCCAATGTTTCTTTTTGCACAAACCTGACTCCTGGTGGCACTGTAACAGGCCCATGTGGAAAAATGGCACCCAGGGAGCACGCACACACGCGAACGGACGGACAGGGGCGAAAAACATAGTCTCGGCCATGCCATGACAATAATCAAGTGAAATGTATCAAATCTGCTTTCTACAATCTTTATTAGTGAAACGGTAGCATTTATCCTTTCAGATGGTGGGATGAGGATGTTTGAGCATCTTGCACCAAACATCCACAGAACATTTCCCACAAAAATAGTGTTATGAGTTTACATGCAAAAATACTCGATCAAAACCATAAAATTTACTTTCTCCAAGATGTATTTATACTAGAGTTCTCAATGGCCCTGAAAATGAAGGCCAGGACCTAACTGGGCCCTAACTGGACTGGCCCAAGGAACCCGGCCCGACCACTTAGCATATATTTTAGGCCCGTACCCAGCCTGGGCCCGTCGGGTCGGGTCGGATATGGTCGGGTTTGGGAAGAATTTGAGAACTCTATCACAGAGTAAAAGGAATAAAGGCCCTACCCGGCTCGACAAATTAGCATACATTTTAGGCCATACCTAGCTCCTTTTGGAACCTCTCGCTCCGCGGCTATGCCGCTCCAAGATGAGGTTCCTGCTCATAACATGCCCAAATGAGCTTTTTCCAGGGGTAGTTCACCAGGTTGTCAACCGTACTTTTACTTTTTGGATACAACACTTGGTGACGGTAAGAACGGTTGATAACCTGGCGAACTACCCCCGGAAAAAGCTCATTTGGGCATGCTATGAGCAGGAACCTCATCTCAGAGCGACATAGCCGCGGAGCGAGAGGTTCTCTACCCTAAATGTCGGTTCGGGTTCGGGTTCGGGTTCGGGTTCAGGTTCGGGTTCGGGTTCGGGTATGGTCGGGTTCGGGCAGAATTTGAGAACTCCAATTTATACATGTGACATGTTCAATGTTTACAATACAACTATAGAACACAATCTTTATATATATATATATATACAGGTATATATATATATATATATATATATATATATATATATATATACAAACACGCGCGTGAGAGCACGTGCGTGAGAGCACGCACGCACGCACGCACGCACGCACGCACGCACGCACGCACGCACGCACACACACACACACACACACACACACACACACACACACACACACACACACACACACATATATGTGCTTCAGTATTAGCTGAAAGTGGACTTTCTGGTGTCCTGTCAGATGTTTTTGCCATGATGTTGAATGGGAAAGAAGTGTGCCCTTTAGTTGATGGCTGCATGAGCTAGTGCTACAGAGTGTGATCACAGATGAACATTCTCCGAATGCAGAGGACCTGATGAGAACCTTGGATCAGATTGAAAAAGACACGACTGCCATCTCCATCTGATGTTTTGGCTGTTTTGACTACCGGAAAAGCTTGCTCCACATGTCCAAAGGTATTTTCTCTAGGGGCAACAGGTGAAACCACCCATTGCTGGAGCATGGAATTGTCGGTTCACCTTCATGAGGAAAGTGTTACGCTTGTTCAACAACTTTTAGTGTGGTGAAGAATGTATGTATGTAATGTATTTTATTTGTATGGCATTGGCACTTCTCACAGAGAGAACTCACAACATGCTTTACATACAACAGAAATAAAGACACAGCACGAAGCATTCAAATGATTAAAAACAGCATCTACATCTAATAAATTATTAAATATCTTGCTTAGGGCCGCTTTGAACCATAGGCTTCCCAGGTGGGCTTACTAGCCATTCAACTAACAACAACATTTAAGACATTCCACAAATGTTTGTTTAAACAGTAATGTTTTAAGTGATGTGTGCTGTCTGTGTCTTAATTTATGTTGTATGTAAAGCACGTTGTGAGTTCTCTATGTGAACATAATGTGCCATACAAATAACATTTACATACTTACCTCACCACACCACATGTTCATAAAAGCTGTTTAACATGTTTCAACATTATTGTATTTGGATGGGATTGTGCTGTTTTCAGCATGACAGGGTTAATATATAAAATAAATTATAATCTGAAATAAAATACATTGGACATCTATCCACATTCATGGATAAACACTGTAAAAAGCTATTTTTAATTAAATACCTTAAAGCTTTATTTTGGGTGAATCTTTTTTGGCCATTAAGGGGTTAAATGCCCAAGGGATAACACAGGGCACCCTCTTGATTTCTTAAGAGGGGACCTCAAGCCACAATAATCAGTTGAGAAAATAATGACAGAATTAAAGCTGCAAGCAGCTCTGACCGGGCCCTTGTAGCTCTACTCACATCACAAGGGACAGCAGCCACCATGAGGTTACTACAATTACAGTGTATTTGTGTATAACTATTACACCATTACACCTATTACACTATTACACCTACACTATTACT
>NC_137823.1:29330086-29340086 GCF_963921795.1 Nannobrachium achirus
TAAAAAGAATGTTCATTATTACTAGCCTATATAAAGAATGTGTGCCCCCTCACAATTTTCAACAGCCCCCTTAGTCATTTCATCCTGCAGCCGGCCCTGCGTGATGGACAGACGGAAAGACAGCCGGTGGAGCTTTTCATAGTAACTTGCGACCTGACAGTTGCAATAAAGACACAGCACAAAGTATTCAAATGATTAAAAGCAACAACAAAATCAAATACATTCCATACCTTTTTGTTTTTGGGAGCAGTTAGGGGTTAAACATCTTGCTCAGGGCCACTTTGAACCGTAGGCTTCCCAGGCAGGCTCACTAGCCATTCAACTAACAACAACAACATTTAAGACATTCCACAAATGCTTGTTTAAACAGTAGTGTTAAGTGATGTGTGCTGTCTGTGTCTTAATTTATGTTGTATGTAAAGCACTTTATGAGTTCTCTCTATGTGAACATAATGTGCCATAAATAACATTTACATACTTCACCACACCACATGTTCATAAAAGTTGTTTAACATGTTTCAACATTAATTGGATGGGATTTTGAGCATGACAGGGTTAATATATCAAATAAATTATAATCTGGAATAAAATACATCGTACATATCCACATTCATGGATTCAAGTATTTTTAATTAAATACCTTAAAGCTTTATTTTGGGTGAATCTTTAGTTTTTTGGCCATTAAGGGGTTAAATGCCCAATAGCCGGGCAGATAACAGAAATAATCGTTCACTTGCGGATACAAGCACCAAAATTGGCACACATACTCCTTAGGGATTGCTCTTTTCATAAAACCATCTGGCCAAATCAAATTTCAAGATGGCGGCCATTTTTCAAGATGGCCGCCATTGAATATACAGTAATCTTGCATTCCGCAATAAAATACCATAGACCTGTCCTATTTGAATGATCTTGGTGTCAAATCATAAGTTTTTCACTATGTAGAATCCAAATCTGGACCCATGGACTTACTCACTGGCTTCCTTGTACCATATATCAGTCCCGGAATCCTAATATTCTGCTAAATTAGAGGTTTGTGTTATGTCTGACTCGGGTAAAATGGGTGGTAGTGTATATCTTAGTATTGTTAGAGGTTTATAGTGTGTGTGTGTGTGTGTGTGTGTGTGTGTGTGTGTGTGGGGGGGGGGGGGGGGGGGGGGGGGGTAATGTAGTAATGTAGTAACTCAACAGAGCGGATTTCAATGCACAGCGGCTGACACGGCTAAAATGCATGGTAGATATAATAGCGCCGTGGGATCACTCTTTGTCTAGTCTCTATTCTTCAACCTTTTCGACTTGGGTAACCCTGCCAGGAGTACAGGAGTACAAGACTCCTGCCGACATAGCTCTGGGGGTCAAGGAGACACGCAAACTGCCTCACCACGATAAGGTGATGATCCCGTCGAGGCAGGAGGTAGTTTTATTTTATTTTATCTAGGGCCTAGGCAGTATAGTACAATAGTATAGTAGGCCTAGACTACAACGCTTCTAAACCTCGCACCTGCAGCTGCACAGTGCCGTGCAGGTCAGACCAAAGCGGTAGCATTTGCATCGACTGCAGCATTCCAACTTGCATCCACACTTGGTCAGCTGCTGGCAACTCTCTGCAATGGGTGGGAGCTCAGTCCAATCAATCTGCCACAGATCTCCTTTCTTGGTCCAGCCCCAGTTGTCAGGAGTCTGCATTTCTGGTTGACATACTGTTGACTGACTCCAGATGCAGGCCGCTTGATAGGAAGCGCGCTTCACATGTTGCTTCAGTGCTGCTTGCGTTGGAGGAATGGCTTCGTATGGCCTCTGCTTCCGAGCAAACAAGTCCAACCTCGCATCATTGACACCTTCAGCTGTGCTGGATCGGTCGTACATCATGACCACAAACTTCTCCAAGGTTTTCAGGTCTTCATCATTCACTACAGGTGGGTAATGGCTGAGTTTGCTGAAGACACCGGAAGCCTCATCACAAACATTCCAGGTTTGCCACGCAGACTTCTTCCCCTTTCCGCGGAATGCTGAAACAACATCGCAGCCAGTGAAGGCATGGAAGAAGAGCATCCCTTTGCTCTTTTCTGCAAGAGTGCAACACAGGTCATGAACAGAATCCACTTTAAGTTCTGTCTTTGGCCAAAGGCAACCCACTGCCCAGCCCTGAGGCTCATAGGGCAGGAGTCTATGTCCTGTTTCTGTGAGGCTGCTTGATGTACATTAAGTACCCCTAGTGGACATGATAATAGTTTGTCACAGGGACATACCCCAATCCAGCCTTTGATGCTGAGGTCATAGATTCAAAATGTATGACAAGGTCCATATATGGAGTTCCCTGATGTCTTCAATATTAAGCCCATATCTAACAGGACTTCATATGGGAATGCCCATATATGGAGGCCACATTGGCCACATACCACACTAACAGAATCCATATATGGCCAAGACAGATGGCCAAGACAGCCCATATCTGTGTGACTGGTTCTACAGACAGGGATCTCCATGTATGGGCATAAAAGGGTATGTTGTCAGTTGTCATGGACATCATAGTACTTTCACATAACAAATAACTGAGTAAGCATGTTTGGGCTCTCACAGCATATCTCCATATACAGTACATGGATCTCCATATATGGGTACCAGGGGGTCTCCATATATGGGTAACAGGTCCGATACATCACTGGACAGATGGCAAAGAATTGGCACCCTGAGGCATCTAACTAGTAAATAATACTGAGAATACTAATAAACCATCAAGTACACTACATAAACCCAGGATACATAAAACTAACAGTTTCTAATATTATTCTTGCAAGAATAGGGCCAAAACTGAAACAGCCGTTTGGATGGCCCCCTGTAGTAACGCTGAGGACACCTGGGGGTCCCGGACCCTGTGGAAGACCCCTGGTATTAGAGCCCAGGTACAGGTACAAAAGCTTTTATGCTTCAATTATGATCTAATTTGACACTGTTCTGGAGCAGGAGCAGAGCAAGGACTGTACAGAGATAGGCTCAGGGGTCATTCCGGGGGTCCCAGGTGAGGAGAGACCCCCACCAAAAGTCATAAAGGTTATTCTGGCTGCTTCAAAAGTGCAATATTTGAACTTAGAATGTTTTAAAACCTTCAAAACAACTCTAATATTATGAAAATTGGACATTAACTGGCTGACATACTGTTCTGCGAGGTCCTAAAATAGATGACCCCCCAGAAAGGGGGCTGGGGTCAGGAAAATCTGACACCCATCATTTTCTGACAGTTTGGTCCCTATAAAAGCCAAAGCAGTAAAAAAATACATTTTAGCAAAGAAATCCTTAGAAGTACACTTCTTATCACACTAGGTAGTAACTCCGAGGACCCCGAGGGGTCCCGAAGCCCCTGTGGAAGATCCCTGGTATTTGTTACTACTTTTTTTTTGTTTTCAGAAAAAAAGTTTATGCTTCAATTATGATCTAATATGACATTGTTCTGGAGCAGGAGCAGAGCGAGTACTGAGAAAGGCTCAGGGGACCATCTGGGGGGTCCCAGGTGAGGAAAGACCCCAACCAAAAGTCAGAAAGCTTATTCTGGCTGCTTCAAAAGTGTAATAAATGAACTCAGAATGTTTTAAACCCTACAAAACAACCCTAATATTAAGAAAATTGGACATTAACTGGCTGGCGTACTGTTCTGGCAGGTCCCAAACTAGATGACCCCCAGAAAGGGGGTGGGGATCCGGAAAAGTTGACACCCATCATTTTCTCATAGTTTGGACTCTATAGAACCAGGATCTGCAAAAAGATCAATTTTAGCACAAAAATCCTACGGGAGCTGTCTTTTGGACGCATCGCACCACACTATTAGCAGAATATTAAGATTCCGGGACTGATATATGGTACAAGGAAGCCATTGAGTAAGTCCATGGGTCCAAATTTGGATTCTACATAGTGATAAATGTATGATTTGACACCAAAATTATTCAAATAGGACAAGTCTATGGGATTTTATTGCGGAATGCAAGATTACTGTATATTCAATGGCGGCCATCATGAAAATTGGCCGCCATCTTGATTTTTTTTTTGGCCAGATGGTTTTCTGAAAAGAGCAATGCCTAAGGAGTATGTGTGCCAATTTTGGTGCTTGTATCCGCAAGTGAACGATTCACCTGTAATATGCACTTTATCTGCCTCGCTACAAGGGATAACACAGGGCACCCTCTTGATTTCTTAAGAGGGGACCTCAAGCCACAATAATCAGTTGAGAAAATAATTACAGAATTAAAGCTGCAATCAGCGATGACCGGACCCTTGTAGCTCTACCCACGTCACAAGGGGCAGCAGCCACCATGAGGTTACCACAATTACAGTGTATTTAGTGTACTAGAAGCTCGGCCACCCAAAGGGTCAGGGGCCGGCCAACTGGGAAATAATGTAAATAGGGAATTAATGCCCCGCCCTTTAATGCAAACCCCATTAAACCCCATTATACCTGTTGTCATAGGACCTGTTTTGACCATCTGTTTGCCTGTGTCCATTTATGCCCATATATGGAGATCTCTGCAGACACAGTGCCGGTTCCGGAAAACTCTGATGTCAGACATCAGCTCCGCATATGGAGAATCCGAACCTTTCGTGCCGGTTCCGGAAAACCGCATATCGGGTCGGGTAATGCAAACCCCAAGATACCTGTTTTCATTGGACCCATTTTGACCATCTATTTACCTGTGTCCATTTATGCCCACATATGGAGATATCTGTATCTGTCTGTCTGCGTCCATTTTATGCCCACATATGGAGATCTCTGTGAACACAGTGCTGGTTCCGGAAAACCCTGATGTCAGGCATACGGAGATTCCGGAAAATCGCGTATCGGGGCGGGTCGAGGCCGGGCACTGCACTACCTGCTGCGGGGGGTGTTGACTCATGTGGCGTACGTGATGTCAGAGCCTTTTATGTCGGTTCCGGAAAACCCTGATATCAGACATCAGCTCTGCATACTATTTGCACAGGAGTGATGTCAGAATGAGTCAGCAGAAGTGATGTCACAATGAGTCAGCTCTTGCGCTCCTCCGGAACAGCCTGATGTCAACAATCAGCTCCGCATACGGAGATTCCGAACCTTTCACGCCGGTTCCGGAAAACCGCACATCGGGTCGAGGCCGGGCACATGCCGAATCTGAAGCTGGTGGGATGAACGGTTCTCGAGATACGCAGATTACATACACACACACACACACACACACGCACGCACGCTCACAGTGACTTCTCGCATTTATTGTAAGATGTTCCACCACTGGGATTTCTTAGTACTTTTATTATTCCTAATATATTTATGAAACCAAAAAATAGTTTCTGTTGCGATTTGTTTAAGGTTAACCCCTTTATCTATGGACGGGTTTCTGGTCCACGTTACACTGATAATGCATGCGCAGGGTCCGTACCAAAATTAGCCAATGAAACCAGCGCTCCCCAAAACAACAGGTTTGGGGATTGGACGGAATTGATTACATGATACAGTCAGCTGTGCATTTAGTCTCAATGTTTGTAAACAAGAAACCCGTCTATACCTATTCCAAGAGGTTTTCAAAGTGGGTGACAGGGCACCCTGAGGGTGCCATGACAGCAGTCCGGGGGTGCCATGAGATAATTAGATTGAATTTATTTGGACACCTAATTTTTTTGTACACAGTTATTTTCATTTCTTACCAAAATGGCTAGTATATCAAAGTTTTCCTCGCAACAAAATCTCAGGGAGAATAACAGAAAAAATGCTGTTATGTTTCCCCTTATATGGAGGTGAATTAATTTGAATGTACAACACAATTAAGCTTTACTCACAAATTCATTCAGATGTTGTCATGATCTCATATAATACGCGCGTGTGCATGGGATTCAGGTTTTTATCGGATTTCCACAGTTAGAATTAGCTAAAAACAAATGGCTAAATGTAACACAATCAAAAATAACACTTTCTGAGGCACGGTGGCGTAGTCAGTATAGTGCTGTCGCCTCACAGTTAGAAGGTCCTGGGTTCGATTCCTGCCGGGGGATGCTGTGGGCGCTGGGGGCCTGATGGAGGGGAAAGGAACTGGTTGGAATAACGTGTTCCTTCCATGCGCCATGTCCAGCCGGGGAATCTCTCCCCTGGCGGGTGAAAAGCAGCAGCTTGGACTACTCATGCATAGAAGGAAGCATGAGGTCAGTCCGTTGCTCCCCACTGGCAGAGGGAGTGTAGCTCCCAGGATTAAATTAGATAATTGGCACTGGGTGAAAAATGGGTTGCAAAAGCATGGGATAAGAAATTAAAAAATAATAATAATAAAAATAATACACTTTCCCTTTCCTGTATCTTATGCGCAAGTGTACAAGGTAGAGTCGGTCCTATTTTTTGGAGTGTTTTCATAGTTTACTATGAGAAACGTCACAGCTTGTCCGTGTTTGTCTGTACATGTAGTTGTTTACCATCTACGGATTTCCGCTCTGACATCATGCTCTGATGTCACTGTGATGTCCGGCACATCTTGTCCACGTATCCGTGTATCTCTGAAGGTCACGCCTGACACTGTGGTTCCCCTGACACATCAATGTCTGTGACATCACAGGTGATATTTCAGGAAGAGAGAAGAGGAGCACTCGTCAAAAAAGTGGTTCACGTAAACATTCGTCTAGGGTGCACGGCTCAGGTGAACAATGAACTTAGAGCAAGGACGCCAGCACTCACTTTAGATAGACTTCTTCTTGTTTATTAAATAGTTTCCCCCCAGCAGCCAGGACAAGTGGACGTTTCGGCCACACAGGCCTTCCTCAGCGTGTAAACTGAAGCCATGATCACATTGTGTCACTTATAAAGAGGACCTTGGTGCCACACACAGAACGGTCCGAGTGAAACAACGCTGAAAACAGCGCATACATCATATTTCATTTTTTTCTTTATACAAGTTTTCAAATAACCCCGGGGTCATACTCATATTAAACAAGAGGCAAGAAACACAATAATAAAAATACAAAAAAATAAAAATACATTCACATCCATTAGATTCATAATAGCAGAAGCATTTTTTTAAAAGACAAACACCCAGTCTGTGCAGGTCAAAGACCCCTATATAAAGACAGACTCAGACTGACTCGAAATATTGGAAAAGACCATTCGCAAAATACAACATTTTTAAGACACACCAAGGTGTTTTTCTTATCACTCACTACCTACAGAGAGAGGCTTCACGTAATCGAAAAATAACAAATAAGTCTCATTTCACAAAAAGCTCTAAGCTTTATAAAAAGCAACCCAATAAAAGTTCTTCATTGAGCCCTTTCGGGTGCTCGGTTTGAAGGGAATGGATCCACCAAGCTTCTCTCTGCAGGAGAACTTTATTCCGATCCCCTCCTCTTTTGAGGGGCTGAACAACCTCAATACCCTGGAACCGTAAGTCGCATATTTTATGTCCCACAGTGTTGAAGTGCCTAGCTACAGGCGATTTCACATCATTGTTCCTAATATTACTTTTGTGTTCTGAGATTCTGATCTTAAGTTCTCTTTTGGTTTTTCCTACGTAACACAGGCCACAAGGGCACTTTAATAAGTATACTACAAACTTGGTTTTACATGTGATAACACTCTTTACAAATATTTTCTTCCCTGAATGAGGATGTAATATGTGATCACTTTTGATCATAGCGTTGCAATGCACGCAGTTGTGACAAGGGAAGTTCCCCGTAGTTAAATCTGACAAAAAGTGTTTGGGTGGAACATATACGTCTGCTCTTACTAAGGAGTCCCTTACACTCTTAGCACGTTTGTGTGCAAAAATGGGGGTCTCCTTAAAAACATGACCAACATTAGGGTCACTGGAGAGGACATGCCAGTGTTTTTGGAGCTGTGTGAAGCACAGGCTCCCTATACGTGGCTGTGTGGGTCTGTGTGTGTGTGTGTGTGTGTGTCTGTCTGTGTGTGTGTGTGTCTGTGTGTATGTAGCCTGAACTTCCTAAACTTCGGCACGCCACTAGTCCCACAGCTTTGCCACCACACACTCGCGCCATATGTCAAATCGACCGCCTTACTCGGGAATCGTGGGCTATTACTTTTCTAAGAGAAAGGTTCTATAGTTTAATTGATATTAATTTATTAGTGAATTAATTTTCCCCATTGACTTATAATGGGAATCGCAAAAACTCACATTCAATTATTTGTCTCTCGCAAACCATAGGGGCTAGAGTTTCAAGACTTGGAGAGGAGGTTCATAATGATTTCAAGGATTAAATAAAAAATAATTGTGTCATTTGGCCGCATGGTGGCGCCATAACACCCCACTTTACGTTTTGGCCTGTAACTCTTGAACCGTAGGTCGGAAAATTAAAAATATTTTTTCCCTGGATTCCTTGGGTCATGACGCATCTCCCCATATAGGCCACGCCCATTTGCGCCATGATAGATTTTCCGCCATCTTGAATTTTCTCCAAAACACACTTTTTGCTCCTTTTCCTACATATTTTCTTCAAATGTCACAAAAATCGGTACACATGATCCACACACACACACACACACACACACACACACACACACACACACACACACACACACACACACACACACACACACACACAGCTCCACTTCACACGGGTGTGATTTTTTTCACTGCATTCTTCATTTCAGTACATAAAGGGGAGAACGTTGTGGCCAAAACCACCTTAGAACCCCCTCGCCTAACAGGCTTGGGAGTCAACAGGCCTTTTCTCTCTTTCCCTCTCGCTTTTTCTATATTTAAGTCCAACACTTTATTGTTGTAACCTTTGGATTTAAATCGCTCACAAAGATCCTTTGCTTGCCTCTCAAAGGCAGCATCAGTGCTACAGATTCTTTTAGTTCTCAGTAATTGACTATAAGGTAAACTTATTTTTAATCCCGAAGGATGATAACTTGAAAAATGTAAGTAATTATTCCTGTCTGTTTGTTTTCTATAAACACAGGTTGTCAACTCATTGACCTCTTTTTGTACCAGTACATCTAAGAAAGAAAACAAACAGACAGGAATAATTACTTACATTTTTCAAGTTATCATCCTTCGGGATTAAAAATAAGTTTACCTTATAGTCAATTACTGAGAACTAAAAGAATCTGTAGCACTGATGCTGCCTTTGAGAGGCAAGCAAAGGATCTTTGTGAGCGATTTAAATCCAAAGGTTACAACAATAAAGTGTTGGACTTAAATATAGAAAAAGCGAGAGGTAAAGAGAGAAAAGGCCTGTTGACTCCCAAGCCTGTTAGGCGAGGGGGTTCTAAGGTGGTTTTGGCTACAACGTTCTCCCCTTTATGTACTGAAATGAAGAATGCAGTGAAAAAACACTGGCATGTCCTCTCCAGTGACCCTAATGTTGGTCATGTTTTTAAGGAGACCCCCATTTTTGCACACAAACGTGCTAAGAGTGTAAGGGACTCCTTAGTAAGAGCAGACGTATATGTTCCACCCAAACACTTTTTGTCAGATTTAACTACGGGGAACTTCCCTTGTCACAACTGCGTGCATTGCAACGCTATGATCAAAAGTGATCACATATTACATCCTCATTCAGGGAAGAAAATATTTGTAAAGAGTGTTATCACATGTAAAACCAAGTTTGTAGTATACTTATTAAAGTGCCCTTGTGGCCTGTGTTACGTAGGAAAAACCAAAAGAGAACTTAAGATCAGAATCTCAGAACACAAAAGTAATATTAGGAACAATGATGTGAAATCGCCTGTAGCTAGGCACTTCAACACTGTGGGACATAAAATATGCGACTTACGGTTCCAGGGTATTGAGGTTGTTCAGCCCCTCAAAAGAGGAGGGGATCGGAATAAAGTTCTCCTGCAGAGAGAAGCTTGGTGGATCCATTCCCTTCAAACCGAGCACCCGGGCTCAATGAAGAACTTTTATTGGGTTGCTTTTTATAAAGCTTAGAGCTTTTTGTGAAATGAGACTTATTTGTTATTTTTCGATTACGTGAAGCCTCTCTCTGTAGGTAGTGAGTGATAAGAAAAACACCTTGGTGTGTCTTAAAAATGTTG
>NC_137823.1:29345086-29352586 GCF_963921795.1 Nannobrachium achirus
TGTTACAAATCCATTTCCAACCATGAAAACATGACTCGCTTTAATTACTTCAGTCAATATTAGTAGCTTAATGACATAGCACTAGTCTTTTTTAGGTCCAATGTATTTGTATTTAAGTTCACAAAGTTAACATAAGAACATATAAATGCATTTGAAATTAAATACAAATTTTACTTTTCAGGATTCCAATTAAAAAATATCAAAAATAGCAGATCTACAAACTCAAAACGCGTCGCACTGAAACCCGTTTTGATCTTGTAGATCTACTATTGTTGCTATTTTTGACTGTATATGCATTGTGGCCCTCTGGAGTGAATGTGAAAATATAGTGGCCCTTTCCATCATCAAAGTTGCCCACCCCTGGCCTAGAGGGTGTCACTATTTCCACGGGTTGCAGAACACTGTTGGTTACAGATATTTAGACTCCTGGGTGCACACCCCAAAAGTCCAGTCCGTTAGGTAATTATGTTGAATGCCTGTTGTGCTGTTAGGTGTTGGTATGGAGACTGGATGCACCAGCACTGCTAGATGTTGCACTATCTGATATAAAAGAGAGGAGAACATGAAATCTTCAGTACAGCAATGGAAATGGACATGCTCATTTTGTTAAATTTTCTTCACAAGAAATGTTTACTAATTTGTCCTTCAGAAACCATTAAACCAAAATGACTGAATCCTTCTTCATTAATAAATAATGGATGCTTTGATCTGATATACACAGAACGCGATTATGGCTGCACTATTGCGTCTCTCCGAGAGGCAAGAGCTACGTAGCAGTGGGTTGCGTGCGTGCGTCATGCAGGACAGTTACATTTTCAGCTCAGTCCCCAGCAATCACTGTGACATCCACAACAAACACAAACTTGTCCAGTCCAGTGTCATTGTCCAGTCAGTGTCCACGACTACACAGCTCGCGTCACAAAATTTCCACCTCCTACTCTTCTGCTTCCCCCGCTCGTCTTCTCCCCCCGCCCCATCAGAGTAATCACAGACTGAGACGAAACTCGAAGCGTCGCGTGCGTTCTGCTCTGTGTTGCAGATAGACAGAACATTTTCACCGACTTCATGTCGCGTTGTCGCCCGTGGCAGACCCGTGTTACCCTATAGTGTGTGTGTGTGTGTGTGTGTGTGTGTGTGTGTGTGTGTGTGTGTGTGTGTGTGCGTGCGTGCGTGCGTGCGTGCGTGTGTGACTATTGTCATGGCAGATCCCTGACCAGCATTTGTGCTTGGTGATGATTGGAGCAACAGTGTGCCTGTGGCCCCTGGAGTGAGTATTGTCATGGCAGACCCCTGAAAAGTGTTTGGTCAACCAACGGTGCACCTTGCAAGTCTGCATGTTACGTTTGTCTCCATCGTTGGTCCAACCACACGGCTAGGCCATTTTAATATAGGATATCATACCTATAACTCTTCCACTTCTTCCTTGTATGTCGCAGAGTGAAAGTACGGTTTCGCTGAGGTTGACACCATCTGATATAAAAGAGAGGAGAACGTGAAATATTCAGTACAGTAATGGACCAAGTGATGTCTGTACCAGACATAAGACAAGCTAGCTAGTGATGAGGTGCAATTATATTATGTTATATTGCTTAGCAGTGAATACCTTGTGTTGCTAGATAGTTTAAATGCTGAGAACTTGGAGGAAAACACCAGTTGTAGATAAGGTTAGAATGTAGGGAGTACAGTAGTTACAGGTTGAAGGTCACACAGCTGCCAGCAGTAGAGTGGGCCTTTGTTTTATGATTCACACAGCTTAGTAGAGGATCAAATGTTTTAGCCAATTATAAGCAGAGAGTCAGGAAGAGTGTGCGTAAATCAAAACAACAACAATGGACCAAGGGCGGAGCGCTTGTTTTCGGTGGAGATGACAGAGGCGTGCCGTCTCAGGCGACCATGAGCCACGTGAGACACTGCCGAGCGAGCGGTAGCGAGCGAGTCGCCGTGTCGAGCGTTGCGATGGTCGCATGAGCCGACTCAGCGCCGTTACCGAGTTATGTGCCGTTATGGACAGAATAGTAAATCTTCGCCCCCCCCACGCCCCCCCCCCCCCCCGGCACGTCCACGCGGTCCAGGCGAACACAACGGAGCGCTCCCTACCTCCGGTTCAGACAATCACAAGCTTCCACTGCTAGAAGTGGGATGGTGTTTTGATACACGCCTTTGGCGTAGGACGTATGTACATGTGTGTGACTGTTACAGCGCTGTAAATAAAAGTTTTCTATTATCTTCTAACATCGTTTCTGAGTCAAGGTTTTGCCAATCTGGCTAGCCATCGTCAAAGAAAAGTTCAGTCGCTCTTTTTGCAGCAATGCAGAAGTCTGTAAACGAGACTAAGGTTTTGCTGATCTTTTGAGAGTTTCAATTCCGCTATGGAGACCATAAATTATGTAGGATTTCTACATCACTGGACACTCATTTTGTTACAGTTTCTTCACTAGAAAGGTTTTCTACATTTGTCCTTTAGAACCAAAAAGACTGAATACTTATTCATTAATAAATGATGGATGCTTGTGGGTGCCTGCTGGCCGGTCCAGGCGCATATCACATAGGCTCTGATGCCTTGACAGCGTGTTGCGGGTTCGAGTCCTGATCCAGATGACCGTTGCTGTGTGTCACTCCCCATCTCTCTCCACATTACCTGTGAGCCTATACTGTCCTATGAATAAAGGCATAAAAGCCCAAAAACAAATCTAAAAAATATATATATATAATAATGGATGATCTGGTATACAGAATGCTATTTTATGGCTGCACTTACGGTATGCCAAATGCCTGTGAACTAGGAATTAAAAACACAATCTTTCAGTCATTTGCAGTGCCAATTTCCCTCACACTGACATGTAGAACAGTTTAAGTTCAAATCATCTTTCAGAGGTAAGTGATTATAAGAGCCCAGGTTTTCAGGCTGCTATACAGCCTTCAAATCCAGTCTAAATTGTGCTGATCAGAGCAATGGTCACTGAGTTATGGACATTTGAAATATTAGAAACAGGATAATATAGGATATCATACTTGTAGCTCTTTCTCTTCTCCTTTTGGTTTCGGGGGAGGCTGAACTTGAATCGCTTCCGGGAAAGCCCTGAAAGGAAAACCAAATATACAGGTATTTGAGATGCAACATATGGACTGTTAACCACAGAATAGAGATTTAAAGACAAAACTACTCTTACCCTTGGCATTGATTCTCTCTGAAAATACAAGTGTAGTGATACGCGGAAGCGGGGATTGAACCCGGGACTCCCACTCGCCAGTCCAACGCACAACCAGTCGTGCTAATAGGGCTGAGCCCGATTAGCAGGGCTGTTGTCGCTGGTTCATGGCTGGTACTAACTGTGGGGGCTACAATCACCCCCCTGATCTTTGGAGCGCGCCCTCGCGCTTCACACTTCACGCCGCGGACCGCCGCACGCGACGTGGACCTGTCCCTCACGCGAGGATACCACGCCCCTGATCCTGCCGACAACGCCAGATTGTAGTGATACGCGGAAGCGGGGATTGAACCCGGGACTCCCACTCGCCAGTCCAACGCACAACCAGTCGTGCTAATAGGGCTGAGCCCGATTAGCAGGGCTGTTGTCGCTGGTTCATGGCTGGTACTAACTGTGGGGGCTACACAAGGAAAAGTTAGATCAGAAAAGTTGCATAACAAGGGCAACACTCAATGCCAGGTGTCAATTTATTTGCATCCACAATTGCCATGTTAGGAAGCCAAGGTTGACATGGTGACTCCTCAGCATTCACCTGGTGCTATATATTTAAATCAGTGGTTCACCCCCAAATTAATGTGATTGCAGACCCCCATCCCCATGTGAACATATTTGGTGACAGGGACCACATGATTTGTGGTGTTAAAATATTTCAAAGTCTTTGAAAATAGCAGCTGTACAAGCTCACTCCAGCACACAAACACATGCAATTATCTCATCACACTGAGCTAGGCTCTGATGCACTGTTAACCACAGAATAGCAATTCAATGACAAAACAACTCTTACCGTTGTACCTGGTGCACGTGTCATTAGGCCTATTCTAAAAAAAAAAGTCTGAAATACAATCGGAAAAGTGAGATCAGAAAAGTTGCATAATTCAAATACTATTAACAGCAGCCAAGAAAACCATTACAATTAACTGGCTGGGTGCACACCCACCAACTCATGATCAATGGCTGAGCAAAGTGAAAGAGATTAGAGACATGGAAAGAATCACCTATATGCTGAGGCTACAAAAGGAACAATACAATAAAAAGTGGGCGCCTTTTGCACGTATAGAGGTCTAGCAGGACACCCCTCCTCCCTTTCCCCCCCTTCCTACCCCCTCTCTTTTTCATTTCCCTTTGTTTGCTCATTTCTTTTTTTTTTTTGTCGTTGTTGTGTTGTATCATATATTTTATGTTGTCTATATTAATGTACAGTATTCTATAATTTTTTATGTATTCCAGAAAATGTTTTGTGATGAATATTGATATAATAAAACAATAAGTTGCAAAAAAAAAAAAAAAAAGGGAAACACTCAGTGCCGGGTGACAATTTATTTATTTTATTTGACCAAAGTATCCACAACAGCCATTGGAAGCCAAGGTTGACATGGTGACTCCTTAGCAGAGAGGATTGCTGACTGTGTCAGTTTTGATCAGTGGTTCACCCCCAAATTAAAGTGTATGTGACCGTGGACCCCCATGTGAAAATATTTCGTGACAGGGAACCACACGATTTGTGGTGGTAAAATATTTCACAAATATTCAAAATGTTTCACTTTGAAAATAGCAGATGTACAAGCTCACTCCAGCACACAAACGCATGCAATGAGTTTGTAGATCTGCTATTTTCAAACAGCCGGTGTGCAGTATTGTTAAAGTGGCTAAACTGTTGTTATGCTATATTAACGTTTGCTTGGGACCCCCATGGAACCCCCTGAAGGACCCATGGAGGCCCCCGGTCCCTTCTTTAGAACCACTGCTTTAGATTGTGCAGATCATTCAGCTAAAACAGAAGAATGCCAGCACTCTCTTTCAGGTACCCTGAGGAAGGTTCTGATGCACTGTTGTTCACCACAGATTAGCGATTCAAAGACAAAACAACTCTTACCCTTATATCTCTTCGCAACAATTGTAAAATCTGAAATACAATTGGAAAAATTAGATCAGAAAAGTGCCGGGTGACAATGTATTTATTTTATTTGACCAAAGCATCCACAGCGGCTGTGTTAGGAAGCCACGGTTGACATGGTGACTCCTTAGCAGAAAGGATGCTGACTGTGTCAGTTCAGCATATGTTTTACATCCTACAGAGCCAGGTCCAAACTAAATACACATGGACATTTCCAAACAGAGTTCTCATTAATTAACATATTATTTTGTATTAGTATATTATCAATCTGAGTTCCCAGAGGTTCTTTTTTTCGCCACTAGGGGGGCGAGAAGAACAAGTATATTATTAGTACACTGTATGAACTGTCACAGCTTGTCCATATGTATGTATATCTGTCTGATACTGTGGTTCTATGGGTTTGTCGCTCTGACATCATGCTCTGATGTCACTGTCAGGGGAACCACTCTAACCGAATGGGTTTGCCGCTCTGACATCACGCTCTGATTTCACTGTGATGTCACACTAACATAATCCCTTTTATGCCCAAATATGGAGTTCCCTGATGTCATCAATATTAACACATCTGGTGCCAACCCTGAGTTTCCCGAGTTTGATTCTTAAAGGAGTAGTTCACCCCCAAAATGACTTTTTTTCTATTGATTACTCATGCCATGGAGAGTAGAGTTCAATAATATTTTTTGGTTTTTGTCGCATTCCTAAGACAAAAATTTGATTCGAGTAAATTTACCCCCATTGATTCCGGATGGTGACCCGTTTCGAAACGGGTCACCATCCGGAATGAATGGGGGTAAATTTATTGTTATCAAATTTTTGTCTTAGGAATGCGACAAAAAACAAAAAAACATATTGAACTCTAGTCTCCATGGCATGACTAATCAATAGAAAAAAAGTCATTTTGGGGGTGAACTACTCCTTTAATAGGCCGCTGTGCCAACCCTGAGTTTGGCCTTAATTACTTAATTAGGTTAATTACACTCTCCCCCATCTTGTGACAAAGTTTGGTGCTTCTGTGATAAAAAAACAAGTCAGAAATCACATATTCAACAAGTGATGTGACCAAAAACAAAGACAAATGCTTCCCATGAACCACAATATTGCTAAACCATGGCTCAAATGGCTCAAATAAAAATTATTTTTTCGCTATGACAAGATATGCCTTTCAGTGCATCAGGCTAGTAAATTCCACCTTTAATACACACGATGGCGCCATTGTCAGATTAGTGGACCCCCTGCTGAAGTGAAACCAATGGCATGAAGCCAGGGTGTGTGTTTCCCCCAGGTCATGTGACACACAATCTACTCGTGATCATCACCCACCGCAACAAACTCTAGTCTGCCTATCGTTACAATATTCTGCAGCTTCATCATCATCACATCGGTCGCTGTAATTTCTACTTCATCACAACATCAGCTCCATCAAAGATGGCGACGCTGCGCTACAACTATTTTACTCATCATCATCATCATCATCATCATCACCACCACACAACAACAAACTCTAGTCTATCAGGGGCTGCTGTGCAGCCCTGGAATTAGTCGGTCGCGGTGACAAACAACATATTCTTCCTCATCATCATCATCATCACAACAACTCTAGTCTATCACGGGCTGCTGTGAATGTCCTGTTAGGCTGGACTCACACATATGCTTGAAAAATCTTCTCCGTATCGTCTGAGAATGGCCACTGGGAACGCCGTACTAATGTATTGTCAATGGAAGGTTGTTTGGTTTTTTGTTGTTGCAGTGTCTCTAGCTCAACCAAGAGACACGGCAATGACAAAACACCAAACAACCTTCCATTGACAATGCATTAGTATGGCGCCCCCAGTGGCCATTCTCAGACCATACGGTCGCGATAGCTGTCGCAAATGTCTGTACGGCGCCTCAGTGGGTCACTGTGACAGAAACACGTGTTCTACTTCATCACAACAAGGTCACCACCTCCATCAAAGACGGTGGCGCTAACAACAGCAGCTGGTCACGGTGGTGCGCGGAGTCGGACTACCTCGTTATAAGTTGAGGTTGGAACCAGTCGCGAACGCGAGTCCATTCAGCTCTCAGAAGTCGCAGCATGCACAAACGAGCACGCTCGTGGGGGATTTCACGGGACCGCGCCCGCTCTCTTTTTATTTTTTATAATCTAAGTCGCTCTGGGTAGGATAAATGTGTCAGCTAAACGCCTAAAACTTTTAGGCTAAAGGTGTAAATTGATTTTTGCTTTTTTTTCCTCCCATCTGGGAGGGGGAGAGAGAGAGAGGGCTGTTGGAGGGATAGAGATAAATGTGTTTTATTGTTGTGTGTGAGAGAGAGAGAGAGAGAGAGAGAGAGAGAGAGAGAGAGAGAGAGAGAGAGAGAGAGGTAGCAAGAAAATGTAGTGTGTGTGAGAGAGAGAGA
>NC_137823.1:29357586-29372586 GCF_963921795.1 Nannobrachium achirus
TCTAGGGACTATTTTTGGATATACTCTTCAAACATTTAAGATGAATTAAAATGCAAAAAATATTGTAACTTTGACACAAAATAAAAAAAGATAATACTGTATAATAGTTGACCTACCGTCATTAGTGCTTTATTTATGGGTATTCTTATATTTTCCACACTATTCAGTATGCCAACAATGGCACCAATGTTGGCAGGTGATGAAACCACTTCCGCAGTGTTGTCTTCAGTGACTGAGCTCAACTCTCCCAGAAACTCTGAAATCTCTTCCTCAGTCAGAGACAGTAGATTCTGAGATATAAAAGGCAGTAGTTGTAGTAATAGTAAACTTCCATATGGTAGCCTATACAATCAAGTTAACACTTTGTCATGATAGAAATCTGAATGGTCATCATGAATAACAGCTAGATAGTTTGGTAGATCACTAAACTGCCCTAAACAAGATTATACTATTTTGGATTGATAACAGGAACCAGAAAGTAAAAAGAATATAATTATTTTTTTACCTGAGACTGATCAACCAGTCTGTTAATCGCTTTCAGGATGCACATATCTTGTATAAGATGCCAGTTTCCATCTGCTGTACAAACTGCTGTCTTCTCTCCCACTTCATCCTCTTTGCAACCTGCCTTAGCTTCGTCCCCACCCTTAATTCCTTCACCAAACTCTGAATCTCTACATGGATATTCTAAGGAAAGAAATAAAAGGTTGTCTGACACCAGAATTCGTTTCACATTATGTCAAGACAGTTTGTCATTAATAGTTTTGTGAAAGTGGTCTCTGTGGTTATGCCACAGACTAAAGGTGGTTGCACACTGCTGCGTTTTTCGGGCCGAATATCGGAGTGAATTTCGGAGCACGCAAATAAAAAAATCAACCTCACGTTATGTCAGTCACGTTTGCACACTGCCACCCGTTTCGCGCACCACTCGGTCCCTTACTCTCTCTATCTCTATCTCTCTCCTTGCCCTGAAAAACGCATTTCGCAACGAAAAACGCAGCAGTGTGCAACCAGCTTTAGAGTGGGTGACCCTCGCCTCATTATCAACAATAATAAAGTAACCTTTTGGCAACTTTTTAAGAGACTATTTCGCGTAAATGTTTGCAAATAGAGATGGTTAAATATGTTTAAATAAGCTACAGTATATCATTCTTACCTTCACGTATTATTGTGTATCCATAGTCTTTTTCTATCTTTGTGAAAATCTTTTTGCGTAAAGCAGTTATTTTTGCGTTGTAGAGAGAGGTTGCAGAACTTGTAGCCATGACATATTCTGCAATGACACTTCCCTGTCTGTGAAAGAAGTTAACATAATTAATAGGGCTGGGATGCGATTAAAAAATGTAATCTAATTAATTACAGGCTCTGTGATTAATTAATAGCATTTTAATCGCACATCGATATTTGACCTGAGAAGCATTTTTTTCCCAAGTAAAACACATTTTGTTGTACGAGTGAATCAATCAAGTGAGTTAAATTTCGCATCCACTGCAAAAACTAAGTGCGATTAAAATGCGTATTTTTTTTTATCGCGTTAATTTTCTGTAATTAATTAATCGCAATTAATCAGTTAAAGTCCCAGCCTTAATAATTAATTATTATTGTTGTTGTTGTAAGACCTGGAGGCATGGACAAATGCATAAGTAATTGAAATATGTCTATAGTTTTGCTTCAGTGTAGTGCATCAACCTCATCAAGATGAAAAAAAAGAATGCAACTTTGATACCTGAAGCGGATGAGTCTTGCTGAACTGAAATTCTCGTCTCCTGAAGCAACAGCTTGGATCTGTTTGAGAAAGTATTGTGATATTTTACAGTTATACAATAGCAGCAGAGCTTAGACATTTCAAATATACAGATCCACTAAAAAATATATAATATTGTGTAAAAATTTCTTATATATATATACATATATATATGTGTGTGTGTGTGTGTGTGCGTGTGTGTGTGTGTGTGTGTGTGTGTGTGTGTGTGTGTGTGTGTGTGTGTGTGTGTGTGTGTGTGTATATGTATACATATACATATACATATACATACTGTATACATATACACGCCTATATATATATATATATATATATATTAGGGATGCGAAGATATACCGGTACGGATCGTAATCGCGATACAAACGTGCACGACACGAGTGAATCGGTTCATTCAGGGTGGATCAATTGACGGCTGGAATCGTGATGTATCGTATCGTGAGTGTCTGGATCGGTACACTCCACGGTTGGATCGGTTTTTGCATAATAGTATTTCATTCTATCCTGTGTTTCCGAGGCGCATTGAATGCCCCATCAGCCCTCCCCCCAAGAAGCACTTGTAGCGACTCTACAGACATGCGTCTTTTACAGCAGCACTGAGCTGCCTGCTCAGCGGAGCGCAGTGAACACCCGACCCGACCGAATGCAGACAGACAGCACTCGTGAGTCGTGAGCCCACTGGTTAAACATGCAAGATTAGTACCACGTTTAGCTTTATAACATCCCTGTCCAATGTTCGCTGATGTGATCCGTTGTTGTGTCACTGGACTGGAGCACGCTGCGTGATATTATGATCCACATTCCACACCCGTTTGTTCTTCTTGTCGAGTCTGCGACGGAATTTATTTAAACAAAGCAGAAGCTTCCACGCTTTAACTACACACACGTATGAACTACAACAACGATACTGGGCGTGCAACTAGCGATTAAAACAAAGTATTTGACACTGTTTCACAACTTGTTACTGTAGCTGCAGGCAGCACACTCTTCTCTGCTGCTGCTGTTCCATCTGCAAAGAGAGGCTGGAGCCTGATTTATTTATTTTTCACGCACGCACCTAAATAGCAGACCTACAAGCTCACAACGCGACGCGTTGTGACTCAAATATCTACGTTTTAAAACATTTTGGCTAGAAATGGCAAAATCCTAGATTATATTCATACAATATAATAATAATACAGGTCAAGGATCCTTAACTGAGAAGAGAGAGATCAAGCAGGGACCCCCACTGTAGGCTATGTTAGACTACTGTAGGCTATTATACCAGGTTGCTACTTGCTAGGGTTCAATTGGTTACTGTAAAAACTAACTATTAATATTTGGCCGTCTCACATAACTCTGAGGACCCTAGGGGTCCCTGACCACCTGTTGAGGATGTAACATAATAATGATATAATGATATAGTATTAATCAAACAATTCTACCAGCCAGCAAGGAGTGTTCTCCCAGATTTCAATAAGTTGGATTGTTAGACAGAGCCTAGTACTACAGTGAAACAATAAATTGTTTGGAAATTAAATGTAATGCATTTTTAGTAATTTTTTGGGGGGGGGAAATTTACATGGGCTTTAATATAAATCCTTTGCATTGTGTTGAATCGCACCGAATCGTGAATCGTATCGCATCGTAAGGACCAGGGGTGTATCGCAAAGTATCGTGAATCATATCGCATCGTATCGGGGTCAGGGGTGAATCGTGATGTATCGTATCGGCAAGATTTCAATGTATCGCAATTATATCGTATCGCTGGTAGTGTATCGTGATGCGTATCGTATCGCCTCAGTGGTCGAGATTCGCATCCCTAATATATATATATATATATATTAGATTCATTGTGCATGCAGTGAAATATTCAAAAGCTTTTTCTCTTTTAATTTGGATTTTTATGGCATACAGCCAGCAACACTGGTTTTGCACACACTGTGTGAGGGTCAACACAGCCACCCAGGGATTTTAGAGCACTTTGTGCTTTCATACATTGACAAGCTTTATGGAGATCGTGATTTCCTTTAGCCAGAACTACTTGGCACAATGGCACCTGCCATCAGAGCAAAAACTACTTGTAACTGGTGCACAGACCATGGTATTACTGGGTTTAACTGACGAGCATACTGGCCTGACCTGAATCCCATAGAGAATCTGTGTTGTGTTGTCAAGAGGAAGATGGGAGACACCAGACTCTGGAGAGCAGATTTATTTACAAACAACAACAACATGCATAACTGCTGCACATACTGTACTGCACATGTTTGGCCATAGTTGAATCGATTATTCAGGTAAGAATGTTTTAATAACTGGACAAAACGTTTATAACCAACACATTTTTGTTATAGTTTTTGTATTTCTGTCTGAGGAATACCAACTAGAAATACATCTTCAAAACAACATTTTGTGTATTAATTTGTCTTCTTTAATATCGCCACTAAATGCTCCACTACTGAGTGCATAAATTAACATAACCTTTCAGAAGTTTGACATTTCTGTATTATAAATCCTTCTTTGGAGTGGATCCTTCTTCCGGACGTTGCCATGGACAGTCGCACCTCTTATCGCTCTCGCTCTACCAAAACAACAAAGGCTTGGTTTATCCTTTACTTTCTACTATTTCTAGTATGTATCACGGATTTATACAAATCACCACAGATCCTAACTCCTTTGGAATACGAGAAACCAGTATGGGAAATGGACGAAAAGCACAGCGATTTCTACCTTCTTGGCAAAACAACAACAGCAAAACATCCGAGTTTCGGATCCATTGTGATTCAATCGATGCTTGCAGCTAACCGGAGCCGAAGAGACAAACCCCTGATTGGTAATATAATGAGTAGACCTCTGTTATTATTGCTTCTATCAGGAGACGTAGAGATAAATCCAGGGCCAGTCGTAACCCGACAGATGACCCGAAAACAAGCCGTTTTCGCCACTGCTGTTGGTTTGACGACGGTTGATCCAACATCATCATTGACCAGCGAGGCTATTGTTCCTAACATAGCTAGCTCTTCACTCATGGATCCCGTGGGGCCAGCAACAGACCACTCCAGCTGTCCTGACCAACAGACCCCCGGCGATCACTCGGCGGACGCCTCCGTGGACCTACGGATCTTCGAGGGACCCCCTGACTCACGGACCACCCGCGAAAACACGGCGGTCGCACCCGCGGCCGAGTCTCTGGACCCCAACATCACTGCGGGAACAGCTCGACGCGAGGACAGCTACAGTATGTCGCCGAGCCCGAGACACTGGACAAATCAAGCAAATGTTTCACGAAGGTAAGGTCCATTTTCTTAGCCTGATACTTCAGTCCGCACATCACCACCCCCTGCTGGTGGGTGGTTAAAACGAAGTGTGTGATTGAGACGGACGCTAGCAGTCAGGCTACCATTTTCTAACCTTCTCAGAGACCAAGCTTGATGACTCTGTTACTGACTCTCAGATTGAAATTGATAACTACTCAATCATTCGTAATGATCTAAACCGATTTGGTGGTGGTGTATGCATATATGTTCAGAACGATATCAAATTTATCCCCCGCCCTGACCTACAACACAGCTCTTTAGAAACTGTGTGGGTGGAAGTGTTTTTTGAGAAATCTAAAAGCATACTAATCGGTGCCATCTATAGACCGCCCGATCAAAATGATTTCTATGAGTTACTTTAGGAGAGCCTAGCACCGGTATTGAAATAATATTGAAAAATACATTATTGGGGACTGGAACACAGACTTCGTAAAGAAGCTCCTATCTTCAAAAAGTTAAATAAGCTCTGTAATCAATACGGTCTCACTCAGCTCATCACCAAGCCAACTAGGGTTACAGATAATTCTCAAACCATCATAGATCTCATTGTAACCACAGACAAATCCAAAGTCACCTCGAGTGGGACTATCGTATGTGGGCTAAGCGATCATGATATCATATCATTTACTGCTCCCGGAAAATACATAAGTCTAAAGCCGTCGGCCACAAAACAGTCAAAGCTAGAAACCTCAAAACCTACTCTAGCGAAGCCTTTAATCTCAAACTGGGGAATAACAACTGGTCCCCAGTACTCGCTAGCACTCAGGTTGATGAAGCTTGGCTGGGCTTTAAAACCGTTTTCAACGCTACCCTAGTCGAAATGGCCCCTTTGCGCAAGATCAGGGTTAAAGCCCATTCACAGCCATGGTGGAATTCGGATATCTGCGAATCAATAAAACTCAGAAACCAAAAATTAATGTCCAATGATTTAACATATACTTTGGTTTCTCGCAATAAAACATGCATAGCCTACTGGCTGCTTTCAATCAATCAATGTCTGTGTGTGTGTGTGTTGCGTAGACTCCACAGAACCTGCACAGCTGTGCTGTGTTAACATTCAATCAGGCTCCGTCACTTTAAACAAGTAGAGTAGAAGACAAAACTAAAGTAAGATGCAAGATCTGGCTATGACCTACCACTCCACAACGAGCAACATGTCAGATCACTTGATAAAAGTAAGTTGGCTTAAGTCCCTTATGTAATGTCCATACTCCCTTTCTTATTAAACAGTCAAAAGCTCACGTTTTGAGCTTGCAGATCGGCAATAAACCTATGCCATCAACACAACAGCACCAGAGTTGTGTTTTAAAGGACAACTCCTCCCTAAATCACTTCTAGGCTTATTTTCCTACTTGTATTGATCCAAAAAGACTGTCCATGGGGTCTATTAAGCAGAAATGCCCCTGTTGTCCAGTTTCCCCAGCAGAACCCAGCAGCCCTCATAGCTTAGAGTGGAGCCTATAAGCCTATATCGCTTTTACACTATTTGTTGTGGTCAAAAGAGTTTTTATTTTTCATGAATGTGTTAGTAGTTCTCATCACAAACTCATCCATGCCATTGTTGTCCCACACAAGCCATCACACTCTGCTAAACAGATGTTAGGCTTTTATGTGTTTTGCCAAGTCCCGGAAAAGAAGCCCTGTGATTGGCCTGTACAGTCACTTTGATTGAAGGTTGTGCCAAATGCTCACCCCAAAACATTATTTATGAGATTGGGGTGGCTTGTGTGGGACAACCAAGGCATGCATGTGTTTGTAATGACAACTAGTAACACGTTCATGAAAAAGAAAATCACTTTTGACCACAACAGATAGTGTAAAAGTGAAGTTCTGCTGGGCAAACTGGAAAACAGGAGCATTTGTGCCTAATAGACCCCATGGACAGTAACATAAAGTAGGAAAATGAGCCTAGAAGTGATTTAGGGAGGAGTTGTCCTTTAAAGAGTCTGCTTTAGTAGATTTTTTTCATAGCTGCCCCTGTTGCTAGATTTTGGCTGCCCCTGTTGCTAGATTTTGCTGGCTCTCTCATAACTAACACAGTGGTCCATAGAAAGGGAGGGGAGGAGCAGAGGATCTTCTCGTCTGTTTGACAAGTAAGGGTGCCTGTGAGGTCAAAACAGCGGTGTGGTTGGTCTCAGGATGTTGTGTAAACACAATCCGATTAAAAAAATACTAACTTTGAAGCTAAAGAAATAACCGCACTAGCATAAGGACAATCCACTGTGTTAGTTATGAGAGAGCCCGCGAAATCTAGCAACAGGGGCAGCCGAAATCTAGCAACAGGGGCAGCTATGAAAAAAATTGACTAAAGCCTGTATGAAGGGGTATGATAAAAGGCAGGTTTTGGTCTGAACTCTGAATGACTCCTTTAAGCTCTCCTTTTCTCTTTCTCCCCGACGAGTGACGGGGTCCGTTTTGTAAAATTCATCGCTCTCTCTCTGTCAGCGGCGCTTAATTTGGAATTGCACATGAGTTCTGGGCGGAGGCGTTTGATTATTGTCCACGACATTGCAAGCGGCGCGAAGGCCAGCGGACCTTGGTCCTGCTCTTCGCCCCGCCGCGAAGAGCGGGCGCCGGCCGCGCGAGTTACGAAGCCGTGGTGAATGCAATCGTTATATTTAATGGCCGGTTTTTTAAACCGGCCATTAAATACGGCCGCACGGAGGTACGATAAACGCACCTCCGTGCGGTCCAAGCGACCAAAAAGGAGCGCTCCCTAGCGCCGGTTCAGCCAATCAAAAGCTTCCATGGGCGGGGTTTGCCCAGAACGCGTGTGCAATTCCAAATCACGCGGCAGCGGCAGCGCAGCGTCTCGTGGACAGATGCATGCATGGATGTTACACAGATATTGGTGTCGGGCAGAGCCTACAGAAATGTGTGACCGGCGACCGCATCGCCTATACAGTAGCATGGCTGTTACACACAGACATCGGAGTCCGGGGCTTTAGCTTCTAAGTGAATACACTTTACACCTGCTATAGGCCTACTTATTTTAGTATTTTGTTCATTTAATTCGCCTTGAATTATTACGTTACTTTATTTATTTTAGAGATAATTATTTCGTTGTTGTTATTGCTGTATTATTCTGATTACTATTCTTATAAGGCCATGATTATAAACCTTGGCTTAAATAATGAATGAGTCAAGAAGACATGCTATTTAAATGAGTGTTTCACCTCTGTTGTTTATACGCCATTGTAAAAGAAATGGGTAAAAAAAAGTTAAAAAAAAGTTTTAAAAAAAAAGTTAAAAAGAAGAAGAAAAAAAAACGGCCATTCGACTATCAACACAATGACTAAAATCATAGTCGACTATACAAATCCTTAGTCGGGGACAGCCCTAGTTTAGAGGCCAATAAACTAAGAAACCGGACAACATCCTTAATCCTTTTTGCCAAAAAAAAAAAAATACTTGGATGAGAAAGTCGAGGAAAACATCCACAAACCACGAGACCTATGGAAACTGTTTAAAAACCAACTAGGCTGCGGCACCAAACTCAGATCCTTAACCAGCAACATATCCATCCAAACTCCCATCACCCTCTTCACTGACAGTCTTGATGTAGCCAAAAATCTTAACATCTACTCCATGGCCAAAAATCTGGTCAAAAAACTGCCGGCTCCAAATGAGGCGTTTGGTGTTAGGCACATCTTGAAAGAACCTTGGGGTATGCAAAGACAACTTTAAACTTGCCACGGTGACATCTGATGAAGTGTTTAAAAAACTACGCACCCTCAACACAAAGCCGCTGGCCATGACAAAATATCCCCCAAATTTCTCACAGACTCAGCCGCCAACATTGCCCCAATCATTACCCACATTATTAATCTATCTATTAAGCAGGGTTACGTCCCCCAGGACTTCAAATTAGCTAAGGTAACCCCCATGCACAAAAAAGGCAGTAAACTTGACCCTGGCAACTACCGGCCAATCTCAATCCTCAGTTCCATCTCTAAGGTAATGGAAAAATCACACCCGTGTGAACTGAGCGGTGGTTTACCCACCAACCCCCCCCCCCCCCCCCTCCCCCCTGTGTGTGTGTGTGTGTGTGTGTGTGTGTGTGTGTGTGTGTGTGTGTGTGTGTGTGTGTGTGTGGGGCCTGGCCTGAACAACAGCGCCCCTCCCTTAACATGTGTGGTCAGAAAAGGTACTACACCACAGGCTTGAGGCTACATACAGACCCACCCACCCACATACATACATACATACCGTACATACATACATACAAACAAACAAACATACATACCTACACACACGGCCACGCTATGGAGACGGTGTGACCACCGCTCAAAAATTGTCTATGAACAGGTGGCTAAATATCTTGAAGAGAAAAAACTGATCTACGAGTTCCAATCTGGCTTCAGAGAGTCCCATTCCACAGATACATGCCTCATTTATTTGAAAGATTACATCAAACGTGCAATTCACAATGGCAAATATTGCGGCATGGTCATGCTGGACCTCCAGAAGGCATTTGACACCGTTGATCATTCTATTCTGATTGATAAACTCAAAGCCATTGGTCTCGACAGCACAGCAGTGAGATGGATGCAATCTTACTTGGTGGGGAGGGAACAGATGGTAGAAGTCAACGGAACCCTGTCCCCCCCCCCTCCCAGTAAACTGTGGAGTACCTCAA
Organism: Nannobrachium achirus; assembly: GCF_963921795.1. Classification (NCBI taxonomy): domain Eukaryota; kingdom Metazoa; phylum Chordata; class Actinopteri; order Myctophiformes; family Myctophidae; genus Nannobrachium; species Nannobrachium achirus. Next base: position 29,367,281 of record NC_137823.1, read on the forward strand.
GGGAGTATACTAGGACCACTGTTGGTCTTAATATACGTAAACAACATTTCATCTGCTTGTGACTGCAATCTGTTTCTGTTTGCGGATGACTCTGCTCTCCTAGTCTCAGGCAGAGACATATTGCAGGTTGAAAAGGCCCTTAACTGTGAACTAAACATGATCTGCACCTGGCTCAATGACAACAGACTCTCAATTCACCTAGGTAAAACTGAATGTATCCTCTTTGGATCTAGTCAGAAACTTAGCCAAGTTGAGAACTTCACAATTAAAGTAGGTGACACTGTGATAGAAAGAAAAAAACACATCTGCTACCTGGGTTGCATCCTGGAGGCTAACCTATCCAGTGAAAAAATGACTACCAAGGTAATCAAAAAAGTCAACCAACGAATTCGTTTCTTGCAAAGGGTTGCCCCGCTGATCAATATTAAATCTCGAAAGACACTAGGAGGTGCTCTTATTGGGCCCCTCATTGATTGCGGAGTCCTTGTTGGTATCGTGATGCCCCAGCTGCCTTAAAGTTAAAGCTCCAAACAGCCCAGAACAAACTAATTAGGGTCGTGACTCGTGCTTGGTCTTCCTCCTCGGGCCCACCTTACCGATCATCACCACGAAAGCGGTGGGGTGGCTCAAAGTAGCTGACAGAGTACAGCATCTTGCAATGGGCCTGGTGTACAAGATACACTACACCTCCAAGATACCCATGTACCTGACAAACTACTTCTTAAAGGTCAAGGATGTTCATGATCACAACACCAGAGGCAGCTCCACTAATCATCATCAACGTAGATTTAACACTAAACAAGGCTCTAACTCGTTCTCCTGCTACACCATCAACATGTGGAACGCCCTCCCACAAGCCTTAAAGGAGAGCAAATCCCTAGCCTCCTTCAAAATCGGTATGAAAAGTCACCTTCAGGCGGCTGCTACCCGTGACTTGTAAATAGACTAAGCCCCCATGCTCCCCCCACCCTTTTTTCTGTCTTTGTATTTGATGTTATGCTTTTTCTGCTTTTGAAATTGATATTATCCTAGATAAAGTACTATGTTCTATCCGTCTGTCTTTCAATGTTATATGAGATACTTAAAGTGTGGTTCCTGTGGAAATAAGCCTAGGCTTTCTAGGATCTCCTTTTAGTTGACCTTGTACCAGTGATTTGTACTGTCATGATGAAACTGTACTTGTTTCTATTGCAATCTTCTAATAAATTCTTCAATCAATCAATCAATCAATCAATGGTTGTGTGGAATATTCTAATATTTTGAGATAATTATGATTTTTATTTTTTATTTTCATGAGCTGTATGCCAAAAAAATGAAATTTAAATAAAAAAGCTTTTGAATATTCCATTGCATGCACAATGAATCTAAAATATATGAAAGTTTACAAAAAAGATAATTATATTACTTAAGAAAATGAACTTTACACAATATTCTATTTTTTGTAGTATATTATGACAAAACAAATTATACCCACTTCTTTACTTCTGTAAACCATACCAGACCATAAAGCTTCATGCTTTAAAATCTATATACAGTATATCATATAAATTGTTGTTTTCTATTACTTTTTGAAAATATTCCTATCAAATGCTTATTCAACTGAGCAATGTGTATATTAGCTATATATATGCTTTCAGCAAGTCCATGAACTGCTTTTTCTTCTAGTTAAAGTAGTATTTTTCTGTATTAAGTTTATATGCCTACTTCATGTCTATTTCAGAGCACAGCTCGCTCTGATTTGTTATATGCTCTGTGTGCAGTAGCATTAAAGTTGCTATATGTAGTTTTCTGCTGACATAAGCAGGAACAAGGCAATTGCTTATTTTAATTTTATATTTTATATTCAGACGTCTAAAGTAACAATGCTCCGTAACAAATCTAGTCTCTGTGGTGCTTCTAGGAGCCGCAGTCTGCCTCCAAAACTATTACTTTATCTGTAAGAAGCTCTGACACTAGCAGCTCATTGGTGCATGAACCAGCAGAACCACGGCTAAATTGACAGACAGGTCTAACCAATCCGAACAAGAGGCGGTTTGGTTAAAACCAGGCTATCTGTCTATCGACCAATGACAGAACTTCTCACAGACACAGATAAAAATAATAGTTATGGAGGCAGATTGTGGCCCCAGGAAGTGTCACAGAGACAACATTTCTTTAGGAAGCATGGTTAGCCGTCTGAATATAATAAAATACAAATAAAAAAATAAATTGCCTTTTTCCTGCTTATGTCAGCAGAAAAACAACTTTAAAGTTGAGTTAATTTTATTTTTTCCCTTTTTTTTCTCTCAGAGCACCGCCCAGATAATGCAAGAGAGAGTAGGCCTGGTGAAGGAAAGAACGAAGGCAAGTACTGTATGTAGATGTACAGTATGTATGTAGGCTAAAGTATGTCTGTCTGTCTGTCTGTCTGTCTGTCTGTCTGTCTGTCTGTCTGTCTGTCTGTCTGCCTATGCACATAATGTGAACATGTGTACAGATATACACACACACACGCAGACGCGCGCGCACGCACACACACACACACACACACACACACACACACACACACACACACACACACACACACACACACACACACACACACACACACACACACACACACACACACAGTCACACACACACACACACACACACACACACAGTCTCACACACACACACACACACACACACACACACACACACACACACACACACACACACACACACACACACACACACACAGAACAAAAGACTCACAGCTTCATTGATATTGATGTAGAACTTGTTACTCGGGTTATTGAGAGCATCCTCATATTTATGGTCCATCCTGAATTCAAAGGTCCTCTCCACCAAGCCTAAAACAAAAGCCATTATGATTACTGTGCATTTCCACATTGAATGCAATAGTGTGTGACTATTCTTCACTGAGGTTTTGGAACTAGTGATGTGGCTGAAGCTATGTATTACCAGCAATATTCATAATTGTAAGGGAGACCAGTCTCCACTATGGGTTCTGTGTCCACTGTTGAGGTTGAGGATTAAAGGCCAGGCTGTTTGTATGCCAGGTGTTTGTGTAGTGCCAAGCCTCACCTAACCTGAGATAGATAGCCTTCATGGAGTAATGTTGCCTTTTGTATATATTGTGCCTTCATATTATGGTTCTAACATAATTCTATACTTGTAGGTTTTTGCACTCCTGCAATGAGTATGAATGATGCTTGTGGTCAATTGGGTATAAATGCATATGGGCAGTTGTGGAAATGAGATAGCATTTGTTGTTAAAGTGGACCCTCCAAAAAAAATGTATTATGCGGTCGCCTAATTTCCCGCATAATCACCCAACTGAAGGGGGTCACATATTTTCAAAAAGGCTACATATTTGCATATTTCAATATTTCCACCCGCATATTTTGGAACACGCATAATTCACAACATAAAATCACATACATATTTTGCACCTTTTCGCATATTTCGCATATTGCATATTTTGCATGTCACATATTTTGCAACTTTTCACATATTCCACAATTTCACTGCATAAAATCACATAAAACCCTGCCTATTTCATAGCAAAATCAAAGATTTTTGCCCGCATAATCCGCCCTTTTTCTGGAGGGTCTATCAAATGTCATGGGTTATTGTCATGTTGTAATGACAGTGTTTGTTGCAACATGTACTGTATACAAATAAGAAAGGAAATAGCACTAAAATGAAATGATATCCAGAACTAGAAGCAGTGCTCTTCCGAGCACAGGTCTCCGCCAGGTCAGGTAGGTTATTGTAGCCCCCTGGTGGCACTAATAGGCCAATGTGAAAAGGGTCCCATGTCATCTGCGGCCTGTCATGATTTGAGACATTTTGTTCCAAAAAAGTGTTTTGCAAAAATGTAGCTGCTGGTGGTTATATAGGCTAACAGGCCAATGTGAAAAGGGCTGCATTTGTTCCTTGACTTATTGGGAATGTGCGTGCAAAATTGAACAGAAATCGCAAGCTGCATTTATGATTTGAGGCATTTTGTTCAAAACGGACTAATCCTGCAAACTTTGGAAGCCAATTAGGATGGAATATGAAATATCGGACAGATCAGTTTTGATCACATGACTATATAGATACTGTGTACTGATTTGCGTGATTTTTGGAACAAATCTGAAGGAGTAATATAAAGATATTTTTTTACATAAGTCGGCCTCCTGGTGGCGCTATAAAAAGCAGATCTGAAAAATGCTTGGGCAGAGGTTTTTCCTTGGCCTCTAGGAAGTATGCATACAAAGTTTTACACTGATCGGTGGAGTTGTTGGTAAAAACACGAATGGGCCTGTTATAGCGCCACCATGAGGCTGATTTGAACATTTTGATGTGGCATTTCTTCCTCTGCCTAGTGGGAAGGTGCGTGCAAAATTTCACGGAAATCGCACTCTGTGTTTGATTTGATGCATTTTGTTCAAAAGGGAGCACTCTTGCCAATCTGGATGGAATATCAAAAATCTGAAAGACCTGTTTCGTTTAATGACTATGGGGCTTTTAAGCCGTGACATCATTTTGTAGGCAGAGGAGAATCTGCCCCAGAGCATTTTCTGTCCCTCGCTATTTTCAACAGATCCGAGACAAAAATAACGACTAAAGTATAATTCTAACACTTTCCTTTCAACAACAAAGAGAAGAAAAATGTGTAAATAGTAAAAATAGTAAAAAGATTCACGGAAACTGGGGGCAGAAATGCTCCTCTGCCTACAAAATGATGTCATACTTAAAAGCCCCATAGAGATACTGTGTACCGATTTGCAGTTTCCTCACACTGAACTGACATTGACAAAAATGCATTCGTAGAGGAGAACAGTGAAAAAACATCTGTACTTTGCCTTGTTAAGCATTTGCAGAGAAGCAGAAAAAAATGACTTGCAGAACAGTGAGAAAACATTCGTACTTTGCCTCGTTTCCTTTTTTTGGCATTATGATCAACTTCCAAAAAATACTGATACTTAAAGAAAAAATTCAGATATTTTTTTTTTCGATTTTTTTAAGTACAATGTTTGAGTAAAAAAAAAGGCAAAGTACGAATTAATATCGGCACTGATCTGACCCCATACAGTAGCAAAGTAAGATTTTTAATGTAAAAAAAAAGTCTGTTTGAATGATTGTCTTTAGCTATTAAAGTTCACTATAGTTCACTATAAACAATGTTGTCAATAATGCGTAATGCCTCATCATTATCCACAATGAAAACTTTTACAGTGCTGTATCCCTTTCCACTGGAGAAGGCTGTGTAGAGTTGGCCATGAGCGAACACAGGTTGATATATATGTGCCCATATATGGAGATCTTCAGTA